>NW_026852254.1:0-53658 GCF_026571515.1 Ruditapes philippinarum | reverse complement strand
GTTTATCTACTTGCAATAGGGTTTGTAAACGAACAGCATGGGTCCTGATCAGATTTCGCGGATGCGCAGGCTGGTCTGGATCCATGCTGGTCGCAAATGCATTATGATGGTTTTGTCGTGGCACGGCTCATTTTTAGTCTTTATCCGTCTTATAGTGGAGTAGCGTGGTATCAAACTCCCGGTTTTTGTCATGTGTCTTGTTGTCTATATTGATATGTCTCTAATTGCTTTTTCATTGTTGTCTGTCGTATTATGTTTTATTGTCTGTTCCGCTTTGTTTATTGTCTGTTTTTTCTTGTCTTCTTCCTGTAATTTGTTGTTGTCTGTTCCGTAAAGTGCCTTGTCATGCATTAGTTGGCTTTTGTTCCGTTACGTCTTTGTTGTTCTATTGCATTACGTCTTTGTTACGTCTCTTTTGTGCTATTTTCTTACGTTTCTGTTGTTCTATGTTCCGTTAACTGCTTTGTTGTCTGTATTTGTGAACATATTCTGTTGTTGAATATTCTGTTATCGGTCCTCGTTTCCTGTTCCGTTTAAGTGTTATCTTGTCTGAATTGTAGATGCCATTGTTCTTTTCCATTAAGTCACTTTGTTTTGTGTCTTGTCGTCTTCAGGGTCATGTTGAATGCTGTCAGCCGCTGTTTGTATGTCGTTTGCTGTTTGTTCCGTTATGTTTCTTTTCCTTTAGTCAGTTTAGTCTGTATCTGTGTGTATCTGCATGTTTAACCGTTTAGTTTCTGTTTGTATGTTCTATTCATTTAGAGTTCTTTGTTCTGTTTTTTTTTCAGTCTCGAAGTCATTTCATTCTTTAAGTGGAGTAGCAGGGGATCAAACTCACGACCACTTGATTGGTAGAAAATTAGTGGAGGGTGGAAATTTAGTGGAGGGTACTCAGAATATGACAGGTGGTGTGATAATCTTCTTGTAAATTGTCCTAAAACCCAGACTAAATTTTCGAAATTTTGAAGAGCTGCTATGGTATCACAAGCACACGTACCAATGTCCCGATTTCAGATTTCAGGCATTTAAAGCAAATGAACTGGTAATATTGTATAATGAAACGTTTTAAGTTCCATAAGAAACTTGTCATTGAATTCAATTTGATGATAAAAGAATCACTGCAATATAGATCAAAGCACTGAAAGCACTGAATGCGACGGCTATAACACAAATTAAACAAGTAAAAGAATGTAACATGTCATTGCGTCATATTTAATTAGTGTCTTGTACATCTCTGCAGTAATTTAAATATGGGCAACCGGTAGCAAGTATAAATAAATTCAATAAACACACATTATCACTTAAGTGAGTGTAATAAAGACATTTAATAATTTTAATATGTTATGAAGCCACTTACCTTCTTCGAGCTGTTTCACCATATCTTCAGGGTTGATCGGATCCGGCGCCTTGCGTCCCGGTGAATTCCTTGAATTTCTCTTTCGTATTTCCGCCTCCGAGTAAGAAGGAGAAACGCTGTTCTTTCTAATTTTACTCTTTAGAAGACAACTGCCCATTTTAAGAATTGTATAGAAGTATCAGCTTATTTCACAAATCGGATATGCGTTGTCAAAACAAATGTTGCCGTTTATGACGTCAGATTGAACAACGTCAGGATCATAGAAACAACGTCAGATAAACGTCATAACGCCTGATGCCATAATTTTTCGCTTACGAGAATATGTAGCCTTAAAGGGAGATAAATATGCGACAATGCAAAATAAAAATAAAAACCAGAAAGTCTTGAAATATTCTTCGTTTACAATATTTGCATTGTTCGATTTAGTACATTTTAGGGTGAATACATAGAGGATACGAATGAGTGTTTGTTACATAAATTTAGTGATGAAACTACACGAATAAAATAATAAATTCATCACATATCCAAAGTAAGAACTGTTATCAGTCATGCAAAATCACTTTTTCCTATAGTGTTGAGCGTTTTTGCAACGTAAATAATTTCAGTCCATAAAACATATATATGCACGGCTGTGCAATAGCATCTTTAGGGAGATTCGCAAAAGCCGGACGGGTATGTGATACATTAGAATATTTGTATCATTAGTCTTAAAGTTAGCCAGATCTATGACAGAAAAAGAAAACATCAAACCCAACAACTGCAGCAATTTACTTGATAGATTAATTTGACAAATAGCGGGTCCAAAACCGAATGGTTTAGATTGCCGATTATGAATGCTGGACCACTCACCGCTGGGGGTACAAAACCCGCAAGGACCTTTGGATTCTTTCATTTGAGGAAGCTTTCCAGCTAGTTTATGGTATGTCGATGGTCCTATCTATAGTTGCCCGTCCGTGACGAGAATAAAAGCTTCTGATGTCTTCATCCACCAGGAAAGCTGAGAGGTCGTCATATGACTTTAACAGTGACGATATAAATTAAAACTCAGTGGAATGTTGTGTTATTCAAAAGTGGTTATAAGTAGATTTACAGACCAATACCTATATGAACTAAATTGTATGTAAATACACATGACTTTGTATACAACAGGTACAAATACTGACGTGCAGTTATAATATAGTGGACATCAATTTTTAAAAAAGCGAAACGGTTGTTGCTCAAACCTGTAAAAAACCCGAATTGTTTTACACATTTTTCTAGATAGGTTAGAATGAATAATGTCAGTTTAATATAATTAAAATGTGGTAAACACACCCTCCTCCTCCTCCTCATCATCATCATCAACAACAACAACAACAGCAATGAAATTTACAATGACAGCTACATTCTTCTAGACCAACATTTTGAGAACGCAACATTTTGTTGACGAATTGAAAACATTCAACACACTATCATTTGCATAAAATGAGAAAAAAACTGTACTAACATTCTTAAAAAAATTAAATTGGTTAACCGCCTAATTTGCCTTTTGGACATAACTACTCATTTAACTTTGTAAGCTATTTAGATAGGTATGTTGCTAGTCATAATTATAGACTTATTAAAAAAGATATATTACGTCATTTTGTGGTAGATATAGTCATTCAGGAAGAAGTTATCCCATCTTCTCCCTTCCGAAAACTAGTGACTAACTCTTATAATTATTAACCGGAGCCAGACTGATCTTTGGTAGCAATAACATATTTATCCTCAAGTCCGACAACCAAAGTGATATAAAATAAAAATCACCAAAGATAGTTATTTTCCTTGTAGTATTTAAAAGTTTGATATATTGTTTTTTGTTTCATTAACACCAAAAAAGAGTAACAATGAGATTATGTCACCTTTTTTTAGAGTAAGAAATTAAAATATACGTTAATATAGAAAACACCTAGCATTGGTTTATACACATTTATTTTTGTTCGATTGTGTTGGAAGCTATAAGTTTATTAAAACTCTCTCGAATCCGTTCCTGGAATCAACCAGTGCTGAGCAATGAATATAAAGTTTCTTGCTCAAGGAAAGAATGGCTTACCTCTGACAGGGTTTGAACCTACGCGGTCAGCAATCCTGAGATTACCTGAGATTACTAGTCCAACGCGTTAACCACTCGGCCAAAGCATTAATCTTTGAAATGAACATAATTTATGTATTCTGAGAGATCTAACTTCATTTAATTAAAGAAATGCATTAAAAATGTATATTCTATAATCATATCACTGTTACTAGATGAAAATCTGAATGCATGTACAGTTTGAATATGCTTTCAGAAAAACACTGTTTTATTTTGTTTTTAAAATCTTTTGCATATACATGTATTTTCGAAGTTACTTATTTTTCATCCATCATTATAAATCGTGAAATATTATTTTCGATGGATTTAAAGTGATTTCGTGTATAATGGAAAATTGTTTCTTAAATGTTCGAAATAATTATCATAATACTTTAAATTATGTTCATATTCTTTTGTATATATTATACATGAATATGTCTGTCTTTGTCATATATGTTTATTATAAATATCGTCAAAGACACTTTGCAAGTCGAAAGCCACTAAATTTTGAAACTTTAAAACCTAGCTCTTAATAATTATGTTGAAAGTGTTAAGTATCAGATGTGACAACAACGAAATAAATACATGTATATAAATACTGCTGGTGTTAGATACATGATACATCCGATAGGACATATTAATATAAGATATCAATATAAGATAGATAATAAAATGTTCTAGAATAAAATATCATTATTTATCACATATAAATCTTCATACCAAATCACTTGAGAATTCTATTAACATTTGATTTCTCCAAAATATATTTCATCTGAACAGCCAAATAATACAGTTCTATTTTTTTTTATCAATATTTGAATGTTCTTATGGGAAATATACCCATTGAAGTCCAATCCTCTTTAAAAAGAAAATTAATCAAAGCCTATTTATATTTTCCTAGAATGAACAAAATGGTATATCATGGATGTTTGGCACTAGCCTCATGTGTTGGTATGGCTCTTGGGTACGGAAGTGTTATGACGGGGCACAACAAGTTTAACTCGTACCCTTACATGGGTAACATGGGTTACGGGTACGGACCATACATGGCGGGATCTTCAGACTTTCCCATCATACAATGTTCATGGTGTTGGTCAATTCTTCTTTATTATACTACAAAGACATGCATTTGCCGGAATAGTTTTGTATATTTATGCTTAAAATATGTTTATTGTTTTCAGTGTTTCTGTTTATATTTGTGATAAACATCTTATCTTTAAGTCTTGGTTCTGGACTCGGGTCAGGTGGTATTGGTATCGGCAAGAAATCTTCTCACGTGACACGTGATTATGACGTTTATTAGGCGTATAAGTATGCAGTTGCTAAGATGTGACCCATGTATATACAAAACTGATACGCAATGTATTTTTGACAAATTTTTTATTGTTAATCTTGATCGCTGAGGTCAACTTAAGTATCCAACTACAGTCCTGTTTCTTTTAGCAAATATTCCAGTGCAATGTGTTCAGTTGATGTACATCGATCATTATTTTTATAGAAATGAAAATAAAAAAAACTAAATTTCATTGATCTTGTCTAAAAGCCACATTTACATATCGAGAGAAAATAATAAACATGAAAAAATGATGTATTCGCTCAAACACAGCTTCAACCATATCATAACAAAACAAAACGAAAAAAAAAACTGAAGGGCACTCTATTATATATATAAATTCCTTCAAATTTCTTCGAAATAAATAAATTTTGAAACTTTATTTATGCTTTAAACTTAATTGGTCCATAAATGAAGGTCTGTAGTACCTTAAATAATTACGTTGATAGTTTTTAGTATCTTACATGACAAAAAAAGAAAAAAAAAAGAAAGAAAAACACGAAAGAATTGAGGCGCGTCACGACAAAACCAACATAATGAGTTTGCGACCAGCATGGATCCAGACTAGCCCGCGCATCCGCGCAGTCTGATCAGGATCCATGCTGTTCGCTTACAAACTCTATTACAAGTAGAGAAACTGATAGCGAACAGCATGGATCCTGATCAGACTGCGCGGATGCGCAGGCTGGTCTGGATCCATGCTGGTCGCAAACCCATTTTGTTGGTTTTGTCATGACGCGGCTCAAATGTATGTTGTTGGCGAGTGTTAGATACAGTATTCAATATATTGCAGATATTTTTTAGTGTTCTACAACCAAATATTAGTACTCATCATATAAATGATCATACTAAATCATTTTAGAACTTAATCAACAAAAATATTTTTGAAGAATATTTTCATAATAATAAACATATCCAAATGATACATTTCTATCATTTTTATCAATATTTCAAAATACTATTTCAACACACTAATGGAAAGTGGGCTCATTGTAGACCAATCCACAAATATTTATCACAAGTAGTTTTTTTAAAATCATTATTGAATAAGATACACTTTT
This sequence comes from Ruditapes philippinarum, assembly GCF_026571515.1. Lineage (NCBI taxonomy): Eukaryota > Metazoa > Mollusca > Bivalvia > Venerida > Veneridae > Ruditapes > Ruditapes philippinarum. Next base: position 47,815 of record NW_026852254.1, on the reverse strand, counting down.
CAGGCAATATTATAGTAATCTGTTAAGATTGAACTTTTTGGCACATACTATCCATTCCGCTTCAAAAAATATATGATTGTGATGTGTATGATTAATCAAGGCGATAGGCACCAGTTGGATTAAAAAAATATCAATAAAAATACATAAGATCACATATTTACCATTAATCCACCCATATAAGTGCATGTTCTATTTTGGTCATGTTCTATTTGTTATACTAAATAATGCAATGCATGCCCTGTGAGACATGAGCGGTATGCGTACGTAGTTCATCAGACATAGTCTTCCTTTTTTGTTTTATTTTATTTTTTTGTGTAGGGAAGGGGAGAGGGGAACGAAAAAATACTTTTTGTTTGTTTGTTTGATGGATTTATTTTACGTCTTTTCCCAACAGTATTTCAGTCATGTAGGCGGGTAGTTTCCTAACCATCGTTCCTGGAGAGTTACACCAGTACTAGACTACCTTCCTCCGCACTAAACTACCCAAGGAATTAATACTTAATCCATTTAACAATATTTTAATTGGTATAATTGCAAGATTTAAGCAAGATTCTAGAGAATATGTTGTTAACTCATCTGAATATTAACTAACATTATAAACATCTGTTCTAGAGCACAACAGTATTGGAAATGTTTGTGAAGTCTAAAAATAAACAATTTCATACACTGGGAAAACAACACACATGAACGATTTTCCTATAAAATAATATAACGTGGCATACTAGTACATAGTAAAAGTTGTATATACATAAATGAAACGTAAATGAACGTCCCGGTTGACTGGATTATTTGGAGTATTTTAGTACATGTGTGACCTTTTCACCTGCTAAAGTTACGTTTAAGAATATAAAGAAATTATATGCACGCGAAGGTAAAAATATTGTAAATATTTGAACGTCTAAAAGAAATCAATAGTGAAATATAAAACAGAATGGCGGAATCAGCAAACTTGTTTGGAATGTCGGATCTAAAGTTGCGGGTTTCACAACTAATGTTAAAATATCTTCTTCCATTACCTATTGTAAGAAGATCCTATAAACTGAGACTTTACACGGAGTTAGTGCAAAGAGAGAGGCAGGACCAAATGAAGCTACCGCCAGAGTTACGTGATGTTTTGTTTATAGGCAGTCAGTATGAAGGTCTTTCTGTTACTATAACAACCGTTGAAGGCGGTGATGCAATCTACGCCATGTCGGATTATGACATGATGGCTGTATTAAAACAGTATGTAGCAAAAGATAATTTTGAAAGTGATGCAGATGGTACTAAGGATGATGATGTACATATTCTAGAATTTGTGAAGCAAGTCATTCGGGCTATTGTAGACTAAGATCTAGGAATACTGGTAAATTTGTTGGAATGCGTTTTAATGAAGACTGTTCGGGTAAAGTAGATATATTTCACGATGGCGTTAAAGTGGGAGAAACTAACGTTCCTTACGCTGACGTTATTGTCGGCTTCTTTGAAAAACCAGATACTGTGGAAATAAAGACATTCGTACATGGACCAGCAATTTCGTGTACAAAGATTCAAATTCACCCAGGGAACATAACTAGGACAGGTCAAGAAGTCGACGTTGTTCTGTCTATCAAATGTCAGTCGTGGCCACTAGTTGCTTCAGAATGGCTGAAAAGAGTAGAATCAGGTACAAGAAGTTGGCCAAGCAAAGAAACAATGGTAAAGGTGAAATCTGCCGGTTGTTATGTCGTTGCTGTGCCACACCCTCTGAGCCCAAATCAAAGAGAGGAATGGAGATTCTCATTGGCTCCATCAGAAAAAATTCTCGCGCGTAGCTTCACGTTCGCTCAAAGAGGCAGTTACATTTTAGCTAAGATGTTATTTAAAACAGCTTTACAGGACATCGAAAAGATTTCATCATACTGCTTAAAAACACAGATGTTCTGGTTATGTGAGGAAGAGTCGTCTGCTTGGTCGTATGATCAAGTCGGATATTACGCGTTGAAAGTCCTGTCACAATTAGCTGACAACCTGAGAAAAGGTGTCTTACCTCAGTACATCATTCCAAAAAACAACATCATAAGCCACATACCCGAATCAACTCTTCAGGAAGTAGCTGCTACCTTATCGGAGATCGTCTGCAACCCGTTTCCGGTCTTGCAAAAAATAAGACGAACAACGAAATATTTCGGTATCATTCTACATCCGCCGGAAGAATGTTTTCAACCAATCATGAATTCGCTTGAAGAGCCGACTGTAGATCATAATGATATCGCAAAAAGCTTTCGAAGTTGCAAGTTTTTGGTCATGGAGCATTTCTGTACAATGCTGAAAAAACCAATTGTGAACATTGTACAAGAAGAATTTTCAAAGCTTAAGTTTGCGGTTCTAATGGATATCGCTGAAGACATTGGAAATGACACAAATATTACAGAAACAGTTGACGATATAATTGTAAAGATAGCCGAGAAACTGTCAAAATACACAGAGGAGAATGTTATAAAATGGTATTCTTATGTAGACGAATATAAAAAATCGCTCGGCAATATAAGAATGGAGGATGTAGAAAAAATGTTGACAAATACGTACGATGGAATTCTCAAAGTTGAAGCGTTTTAGGAATTCGTGTGCAATGACGTACGTTTAACAGTTATAGACATTATTACTAAATGTTTTACATAAACATTCAAATCAATGTTTTTTTTTTAATTAACAAAATAATATCATGGTTTATCCCATAAATAAAAGAAACAAGCGATTAAAAGGCATTTTCATCTCAAAGGTTTTTCTTTTTATTCGTTAATATTTTTTCTTCGGTAACGCACTCGGGACTAAATGTGCATGTATTTACTCCCTACCACACGTCTCACCTCAGTTTTAACAACACTTTATTTTGAAACGTTTGTTTACACCGACACAGTATAGGTCATATGGCGACGTTCCAACATTACTGGTGGAGGAAGACCTCAGGTGCCCTTCCATGCATAATTTTAGGCACGAACGAGCACCTGAGTAGAACTACCGACGTTCCGTAACATAGCTCCCTCACATGAAAGAATCCAAGGTCCCTACAGGAACTCGAACACACAGAGTTGTGGGACATGTGGTTAGAAGTCCTTAACCACTCGGTCACGGACTCCTCCGTATGATTCATGCAAATTACAGGTAATACAAATTTGTCTTCCATAATGATAGAAGAAATCACACCATTGTCCTATGTGTTATTCTTTACAGACTAGACATCCCAAATATATGTCATATGGCGACGTACCAGCTTTATTGGTGGAGGAAGACCTCAGTTGCCCTTCCATGAATTATTTCAGGCACGAAAGGGCACCCGAGTATAACCACCGTTTTGTAAGCTAGCTGGATAGCTTCATAACATTAAAGAATCCAATGTCCCTGTCGGGATTCGAATCCACAACGGTAAGGGGCACGTGGTTTGAAGACAACGACCTTTACCACTCGGCCACGGACATCCCCTTTAAGTCACTGTAACAAATTTATGCGACACCGAGACAGGATTTTTTTCACTCCAAGGCCACGATTAATTCACTTTTATTGAGGAATACTAGTCAAATACTACGCCTTATGTCTTAGCTCTATGACATATACTTTCAGAAAAGTAACTTATTAGTCTATGTCACCTTGAAGCAGTGTCAATTTCGACACCCAGGAAAAAAAGCTTTTAATTTTTTAAAGAGGGCTATAAGATTCTACCAAATATCTAAGCTCATTGTAATTTCTGAGGAAAGTATTCTTAACTTCTGTGTAAAATAAGTGGCCCGGTAAAGGGCTATTTTTTACCACAAGGGCGTATTTTCAAACATAACTTTTGTAAAGATCCACTTGGAAAAACAACATGATAAACATCTAAGCTCTGGGCTTGAAAGTGTCGGACAAGAATACACGGTGTGTGGACTGAATGAAAGGTCAATGCATGTATAATTCTAGAAAGCCCTTACTGTTATTTACTTTAATATTCATGATAAAACATTCACCATAGTATTATTCAAATGCATTTTCTTGAATGATTTTCAATATTATATGTTATTTTGGTTTTGGAGTGATATATGCGGATATATTACCTGCTAAGATTTTATATCACCCGAGCCAAAACCAAAATAATAATTTTATTACCCTTCCCCTGTCGAGTTTAGACGATTTTTTAAAAAATCATTGTTGTTTCAAATGAAACGTCGAAATAAGATTCCCTTTAGGGTACCCCTTCATCACAACATGACGTCACATAAATACATGACGTATTTTTTCCCGTACCTAACGAATGTAAACAAGAGAAAAGGAGTAGTCTATTGAACGCACTTTTTTGTAATTAATATCAAGCTTTCACAAGGTCATATTTGTTTTCAATACTGATGAGAATATGTATCATTACTTTACTGTGGTAAACATTTATCATTTGACAGTTAAAAAGTGCTTGTAAATCGGAATTTACACCGCGTAAAATCGAACCGTACGCGCATCATCTCAGCGCATGTTGTTTACAACGTGGGGTACCCAACGGGGAAATTTAGTGTGTATATTACCCGTCTGGCTCGGTAATATCAATTTCTTTCGGGTGATCAATAACCAATCAAAAAGGCGGAAAAAATCTGGACGGATAATAAATACATTTATTACCCTTCCAAATTTTTTCCGCCTTTTTGATTGGATATTGATCACCCGAAAGAAATTTATATAACCGAGCCAGACGGGTAATATACACACTAAATTTCCCCGTTGGGTACCCAACTTTGTAAACAATATGCGCTGAGGTGATGCGCGTACGGTTTGATTTTACGCGGTGTAAATTCCGATTTACAAGCACTTTTTAACTGTCAAATGATAAATATTTACCAAAGTAGAGTAATGATACATATTCCCATCAGTATTGAAAACAAATATGACCTTGTGAAAGCTTGATATTAATTACAAAAAAGTCCGTTCAATACACTACTCCTTTTCTCTTGTTTACATTCGTTAGGTACGGGGAAAAATACGTCATTATTTATGTGACGTCATGTTGTGATGAAGAGGTACCCTAAAGGGAATCTTATTTCAACGTTTCATTTGAAACAGCAATGATTTTTTAAAAAATCGTCTAAACTCGGCAGGTGAAGGGTAATAAAATTATTATTTTGGTTTTGGAGTGATATATGTGGATATATTACCTGCCAAGATAAAATATCACCCTCGCCTTATGGCTCGGGTGATATAAAATCTTAGCAGGTAATATATCCACATATATCACTCCAAAACCAAAATAACATATAATACATGTACAAATGTATGCTTTTAAATGCAAGATAAAGACAAAACATCATGAATGAATTCGCCAAACTAAACCGACTCGTGTAAAGCACAGTAAAAAAAATAAAACAAAATACCTGAAAATGCCAGCGTCAAAAATAAAGAATATTACTTTTGCATATAAAATATTTACAAGTAGACATCTGTAATAACATTCATTATGTAATCAACAAATATATTACAAATTAAAAAGTAATGCATAAACATATATATAACCTTATCATAGAACTAAAAGCAGTCTTTGTGAACATTTGAAATGTATGAAACAATTTCCAGTTATGTTAGGAAACACTGGACAATGTAAATACATAATAAATGGTAGATCTATTTAAACATAGATTCAATTAAATATTGAAATATGTTTTACGTTATTACCGGAGAGGATACGTTCATATTTCTTGTTTTGGTTCTACATCTAAATGTCCATTATCTAAAAAAAACTTGTCTTTGGCTTGTCATGTATATCACGAAAAAATCACAAAATTGTACAAAATCTTGAAAAAAAAACACACAACAAAACAACAAATATAGAATAAAAAAAAACATATAAACACAAACAATTGTGGTAATTTACTAAATGAGAATTAATCAATTAGTTTAAGGATGTGTAAATGCAATTAAATCTATAATCTAGTAAATCTATATTTTTTTAACTTCAAATATCAAATTTTATGAAAAGAAAGTCATAAAAAAATATAATATCATTATGTTACTTAAAAGGTAATACTGTTATATCACATCAGTAATTAGAATTTAAATACCGATTAATCGTTCAAATGGAAAATAAAATGCATATACTGTAGAAAAGTCAGATCTTCATTGTCATTACACTGCGTTCCCAATTTAACGCAGCACGTGGATTGACATTTCCGGTTGTTTACGATTGTCCATGTCATAGCACGCACCATCCCCTTCAAGTTCTGAATCTGGCAGACATCTCCAAGGATCATTTGTGTCCAACTGCCACTGTTTCAAAGTCTTCTTCATGTTTTGAAAAACAGTTTTGTACTCCTTTGAACCCGCCAAATTCGCCTGCTCATGCGGGTCAGAGGTCAAATTAAAGAGTTGCCATTCATCTCGATAATAATATTTCTGCAAAGTTGTGAACCATTTAGTCGGTTGTCCCGATTTCGTTTTATTTAGGATATCCAAGAAAGTTGGGTTTTGGTACAAGTCTGTTGCTAATCCGTATGGCGCCCGGAAGTTGATGTTGTGAATGAGTTTTGTGTTCTTCGTACGGACAACTCTCATTGGATAATACATGGTGACCTCGTGAAAAACGTGACTTGAGAAGATTTGATCGAACTGCCCGACTGGAACTTGTGGCTTAAGTGCATTAAGCAATGATTTTCCGGTAAGAGCTACCTTTTTACCGTTCATTTTATAACTGGGATATTTTATATCGAACCAGTCTAAAACTGTTGGCACGATGTCCATCGTACTCGCCATAGCGTCAGTTTTCTAAAATAAATAAAAAATCACTAGACTAGTGAGTATTTGTAATTAATGGTATTCTCCAAATACTTTATAAATACTCTGATAAAAAAACTGATTTAATTCAGAAATAATTAATCGCATTTTATACTGGCCATTACATAATCTTGCTATCACTAGTGTCGGTTCTCACTTTCTGAAAGGTTTGTGATTCTAATCACGGTCCTCAAAATACACCATACATAAAGAAGGGTTCAAGCCCTTCCTTGTTTTCTTTGATTAAGTTTTAAGTAACACCGCAAAGGTCATGCTGCAGCTTCCCAGCTTTCTTGGTGGAGGAAGTCCCAAGATGCCACCCCGTGTGTTGTTTCACACACGATAGGTAGTAGAACCTCCGACCGTCCGTAAGCTCGAACATTAAAACCAGAAAGTTCCTCCTTGCAATTAACATGACCAGAGGAAAGAAGAATAATAAAAATTACCTTTCCCCAGGTTTCTTTATGGTACGGTGAAGATATCATAAATGGTTCTCCTTGTCCAGGGTCATAAAGATTTGTTTTAGCAAATGGGAACGGAATACCATTATCTGACGTAAATATCACCAAAGTGTCGTCTGCAAATCCAGCGTCTTCTAACTCTTGCATAAAAAGACCAACACCTGCACAATGTAATGCAGTTGCATATGACAACATGTAGTATGTTTTCACTTGAACAAAACAGTAAAATTGATATGCATAATAATGTATCTAATACAATATTGCCCCCATCACCCAATCTAAAAATAAATAAATATTGTGTTTATAATATACATTACTCAATTGTGCATCATTGCTTTCTTATTGCAAAAGCTTTTACATGTATTTCAAATACATCATCAATACTAATTAAGTGCCTATATGTTAAGAACAAAATTAATGTAAAGTGGATGTAGGCTGCGTTGCGCAAGATGAACTTTAATTAGTTCGACAAGCACCGCTTAATGAAAACAAAATAAATATAAACAAAATCCGTTTAAACTCGCTCAGTTCGTTCTTCTAGTTTCTAACTGAAGTCCAACACTAAATCTGCACAGACAGACAAAAGTATGCGCTATAAAATTAATATGAAAAGGCGAAATCAATTATTTTTTAAAAATTTTAAGTAAATTGTTAATATGCCCAGGATTCTGGTCAAGTAATTAAAAACATGAAAACATTCTTATAAAATATTTTATACCTTGATCAAATCGGCTGTATGTTTTGTACATTGCGGCAAGGTCTTCCCTGGTAGCTGGTGTATCCGGAAGAAAGTACGGCACTTCTACGTCTTCCGGTCTGTAGACTATTGGTTTCCAGTCTTTGATATAACCCGTGCCCGGTGTCGTACCATCACCAAATTTATCGCAGAAATTTCCAAGTTTGCCGCCAATATATGGAGTACAACGATGGATGTCGTGGATTCCAATGTACAGAAGGAAAGGCCTTTAAGTGAAATGATGAAATGAACAGAAGAAATAATATTAAGTTATGCAAACGACTTTTTGAATTATTGCACGCAATTCATCAGAAACCATTTAAATCAGTTATACTAATGTACATGTCGTAAGGATCTTATTTAAAGGTATCAAAAACTAAAGTATAACCACAATTTAATATTTCCCATAAGATCAAGTTAGAAAACATTTTGACAGAATATACCCTCGTCCTTTAAAAGAACATGCCAGTTTTGTATGCACCATTCATAGCACTGCATTATTCATAGGAAGGTTTGACAATTTTTTAAGGCGAAATAGAAACGCTTGAACAATAACTTCGTATTTTCAAATATAAAAGTCTGAAAAAATGTGTGATCACTCGGAATCACAGAAAACAACAAAATAATATGAAAATTTCAGACTCTGTTTGAGTGCAATCTCTCATGTACATCACAGGCAATCGGTGCGTGGCTAGGATAGTATACATGTACATGACCACGCCCACTTATTTTTTTATAAATATTTTTTTTTCTTATTAATAAAATATTTTTTTATTCAAAATGTTTTAAAATATCTTATTTTCAATAAATCAACAAAGAAAATTTGTTTTTAAAAAAAATTCATCCATATATACTATTAATATAGTAAAGGTAGAAAGGTTCGCCAGCGGACCTACCACCAGGCCTTATGTTACCTCCCAGATCTTTGTTAATTGTCAACCAATTTTCACCAAATAAAGTGCAATCTACGCAGAAATGATTTCTCTTTCGAAAAATGTACAATATTAGAACAGTTGGTACGACAAAAGATCGAATTTTAAAGCAAAAATGCACTTTTTGTCTAGGTCGGCCATCGCTTGACCGAGCCGAAAGTAGACGATTTTGAACATAAATCGATCTTTTTCTTAATAACAAACTAATGTCAGTGCATGCAAACAGTTGAAATAGAAAAGGCAGCTATAATACTATCGCTTACCGGTCCAAAGTAAATCCAAAACGTCTGCAGGTACGCACTTTCAGTAGTTATTTGCACTAACTTTTTAAATTTCCCGACATTGTACATGTATACAAATTCTGATCCGGATATTCAAGGTACGCATGCTCGGTTCCCGCTGGTACCCAGCTTCGCTCAATTTTTATTATGCGAAAAGCGGTACGCATCAGGTACACCCGGGTCAGCATTTGTATACATGTAATGTCAGGGAATTTAAAAATTTAGTGCAAATAACTACCGAAAGTGCGTACCTACAGATGTTTTGGATTAACTTTGGACCGGTAAGCGATAGTATTATAGCTGCCCTTTCTGTTTCAACTGTTTGCATGCACTGACATTAGTTTGTTATTAAGAAAAAGATCGATTTATGTTCAAATCGTCTACTTTCGGCTCGGTCAAGCGATGGCCGACCTAGACAAAAAGTGCATTTTCGCTTTAAAATTCCATCTTTTGTCGTACCAACTGTTCTGATATTGTACATTTTTCGAAAGAGAAATCATTTCTGCGTAGATTGCACTTTATTTGGTGAAAATTGGTTGACAATTAACAAAGATCTGGGAGGTAACATAAGGCCTGGTGGTAGGTCCGCTGGCGAACCTTTCTACCTTTACTATATTAATAGTATATATGGATGAATTTTTTTAAAAACAAATTTTCTTTGTTGATTTATTGAAAATAAGATATTTTAAAAACATTTTGAATAAAAAAATATTTTATTAATAAGAAAAAAAAAAATTTATAAAAAAATAAGTGGGCGTGGTCATGTACATGTATAATATACTAGCCACGCACCGATTGCCTGTGATGTACATGACCTATATCTATGCTTCACATTTTGAGAGAATGTGCTGTACCCTTTTAGCATTGCGTTAGTTGTCAAAAAGATCATTCAAACATATACATGCGTTAGCTAATAAATTTTGTTTCAATCTATATGTACATTACCTGAATTATATATCTTTTATATTATTTATGAAAAAATAAATCAAATACTAATATGACCTTGAATCATTCTTGGAGCCTTGGAGAAATTTTCGAATATATTCCTTCATACACGTTATATTTCGGCCCACTTGATTAAGATCGTAATGTTCCTCGGTGACTTCATAGTCGAATTTATACACAGAATCTGGACCTACGTGCTTTTTACCCACAATTCCTGAAAAATGGAAGTTCCGACATTTTGTCACAATGGTTTCTTTTTTTAATGAAACGTGGAAAAAAATGAATCGATGCACTCGATAAACTGATGTATATTTAATTTAATAGAACCATATTTATGCTGGTGAGAGAAGTTTCATTATCCAGAAATTTGCTCCAAAATTATAAGGAAAAAGATGTAAAAAAGAAAAACTTAGATTTAATGTAAAAGTGCCTTTACTGACATGCTAACTATCAAACAAAATATTCAGATATACAGGGCAAGAATAATATGCCCGGGTCCGAAATAATTAACAACAAGTTATGTTGCGTTGACTCTGTGATTCGGTAGAAGACAATAGTAACAAAAAATTGTGAATTTTATATAGAATTCTACAACTTATCAAAGATCTAAAACGGAAGAAAAACTATAAATTAAAACAATTTATAGAATAACTAGTTAGATAGAAATGTATTTCTAAGATATACACTAACAGGGCTTAAAATAATATAATACATGAACATGTACAGTGCAACAATGCAGAACACTAGTTGTGTTTGTTTGATTGGGCTTTACATCACACCGACACAGTATAGGTCATATGGCGACGACTTTATTAGTGAAGGAAGACCTAAGGTGACCGTCCATGCAATATTTCAGGGCACCTGAAAAGAACCACCAACGTTCCGTAAGCTTGCTAGATAGCTTTCCACATGAAGAATCCAAAGTCCATGTCGGGATTCGAACCCACAGCGGTGAAGGGCAAGTGGTTAGAAGTCAACGACATTAACAACTTGGCAGTGGACGCACCCTGTGATATATGTATACGTTAATGACAATTGATAGACCCCTACTCTGACCTTTTACTTGAATAACAATAGATTTAACCTCAAATATTGACATGTGCTATTTTTTAACAAATATAGGTTGTGGTGATACACTAATCCGATAATAAGAATTAGATAGGTCAGGGATCTATGCATAATATATGAGAATACACATATAGTACAGCTATTCATGCAATATCAACCTGTTCGGATGTTGTGTTGGTTTAATATCATAGGCATACTACGAACGCCATCGAAGGATTGGAAATGCATGAAACCTCCGTGCAAACCATACATCCCATTTTGATGCACGGGTAGCCCAGACATAACTACTGACCTGCAACAAGCAAACTATTCAATTGTTCTGAATCAAATAAGACGGAGTTTTAAATGACTTGTACATAGAAAATCTGACATTACGCACAAACCTGTCCGAACATTGTGCTTGTCAAGAATCATCGGAAGACTGCGGACACCATCGAAGGATTGAAAATGTTGGAATGAATGGTGAAGTCCGTACATACCATTCTGATGCACGGGTAAACCGGATAGTATCACTGACCTGTAACAGTAACTTTAATTGTAGCAGAAACAACTTAAAAGTATTCCATGTCACTTTTTTATTTGATAGCAAGACTTGCCTTAATTAAGAAATAAAAAAAGACCAAGAAACAAACAAACAAAACGAAAACGAAACCAGGCCAATTTCATAGGCTCGCTTATTAGCTTGATATAATTCTTCATCCTACATCTCCTGGACCCGAAAAAGGTTACCCTTCATTACCAGTATAGAGCCAGGCCAGCCTACACATCCGGGCATTCTGACAAGGCTCTAAACTGTTCATAGCACTCTGTTTTGTAAAGTGAATCTTCATGAATCGTATAGTTATTGTAAAAATATAAAGAGATGGTCAATCAAAGCAAGACATAAGCCGTTTGAAACAATTACATATATTGTTTATTTGTTAAAGACATTGTATTATCTTTCATGCTTGGAATTTAAAACTGACCTGCTTGGTGAACAACTACTGACAGATGTGAACCCATTTTGGAACAACAGACTACGTTGGGCTAAAGCGTCTACATTCGGTGACTTGATCTTCGTGTTGCCATAGGCACCAAACTGGAACCCGACGTCGTCACCTGAAATATTTAACCTGAAATTGAGCACGTTAATTTCGTGCAGTTTTAGCTCAGGTATACATTCATCATTTTCCTTGTAGAAAGAATAAATTAAGTCTCAATGAGTAAGATTTGTGATAATATTAACCGGATAGCTTTATTTGTTTACTTTCATTATTGACTTCGAAAATGAAAAAAAAATAGATTCGAGAAAAAATAATTTCTTATAAAGAATAATTAACTTACCCAACAATATAAGGACATTTTTTGCATGTACTAATCCAACCAGCCATATAACTAACAACCTTTTTATAACCCTCATCTTCGTTCACGTTCACTATAATTGATATATGGTATATATTAAAGATTTATTACACTGAAATTAGTTAACAAAACAAGTTCCACGTACTTATGTACATGTATATTGAAAAGTTGTTGAACTTTGATACTGTGTCATGCGGGTCATGTTTATTTTTTTATATATATAATTGCATATGACTGTTGTACTTGAAATTCATAGTTATAAATTGTGTCTATTTTCTGTGAAAGAAAACTTTGCATAAATCTATGAGCCGCGTCACGACAAAACCAACATAATGGGTGTCGACCAGCATGGATCCAGACCAGCCTGCGCATCCGCGCAGTCTGATCAGGATCCATGCTGTTCGCTTACAACACTATAACAAGTAGAGAAACTGATAGCATGACAGCATGGATCCTGATCAGACTGCGCGGATGCGCAGGCTGTTCTGGATCCATGCTGGTCGCAAACCCATTATGTTGGTTTTGTCGTGACGCGTCTCAATTATGTATATTATCATTAGAACTTATTTTCCCATACATGTCTAGGTCACGTCTAGTCATTCATGTGGAACATATGACAGCGTATTATATAAAATAGCTCCATTTTTACTAATACCACGTATACATATATACATGTACTCTACCATGTCTACTAAATAATATACGTTATTTACGTTAGTTCTTTGCCTAAAATAACGAGCATTGAGGCACTTCCTAATTGATCACTTATGCACTTTAAATCGTTACAAAGAAAAAAAGAATAAATATTTAGATAAAATAAATACAACTTACAGATAGAAGAAACATTTCCTGCTGAATGACAGTATTTCGCATGACATAAATCAATAACATGACTGTACGGAAAATACAAAAGTATTCCAATTGTATATTATTGTTTACAGCGAGCGGGCGTAGCCCAACGGTTAGGTCAGAAACGCTGGCGTAGCCTGGGTATTTGAGTAGGCTACATCCGTGTGTTGACTGAATTAATGCATGCTTTCATGGTAAAACTGAAGAATGAAAAATAAGGAGTAAATCAAGTATTAGATTCATCTCTAAAGCAAATGCGTAATTAAATTTAGGTACTTCATATAAACAGCAATTGTTAATCAGTCCCATCTTTAAGGCAGACCTTAATTTATCGTTGTTGATGTCTGTGCAACCGAAAACAATTTATTAGTAAAGAAATCTTGGAGAAGTAGAACTTTCCTTATCATCATGAAATGTTACCTGAATTGAGACCAGACCAGTAAGGTCTCACTCGAATAGAATATATAATATAGAATATAAAGTTCTACTTCTTAAAACAAAATTTCCAAGATTTCTTTACTTATAAATTGTTTTCGGTTGCACAGACATCAACAACGATAAATTAAGGTCTGCCTTAAAGATGCCTCCCGAAACACATGTTTAAGACGTAGGCCTTTTGCAACAGCTGCTGGTCTTAAGTATTACATTATCATTTTGGTCACTACAGTACCGCAAAGGTCATATGACATCCCGCTTTACTCCGGTACATTGTTTCAGGCATGAGTGGGCGGGCACCGGAGTAGAACCACTGAAATTTGGTCTACTGAAAACTAACTGGATGGCTTCCTCGCATGAAGGAATACTTAGTCGTTGATGGAATTAAAACCCACATATAGTGGTGCAGGGCAGATAATTTAAAATCTGCAATTTGATTGCCGACATGATAGTAGCTGGCATATTTTGGATATAAAAGTAATATAATGTTATCAGAAAAAATATTTCATACCTTATAAAATGTAAACATTTAACTTAAAGCATTTGCACCACGTGATTGTACAATATAAAATATTATTCACACTATAAAATATGATCAATGGACTTCCAGCGTTTGGAAAACGTTATGTTCCAATAGAAATCATAATCAGACCCAATCTTATCAATATAGCCAGCTTTCCATTTTCAGAGTCCAAAAACATCCATATCAAATTCAGATCACACCTCATATAACCTAATTTTTATTTTTAGAGTCCAAAATATCTGTATCAAAAGCACAGAGTTCTTCGTTTAGCCTCATTTTTTTTTTCAAAAGATTATTTCAATTTCTTATTGTATTTGAAGTTCCAAAGTTCTGTCAAAATGTCAAAGAAAGTTAAATAAGTCATTATGCATTGATGAGACAAATACTGTTTCTATTAAACTCGTACACAGCTGCAAAACCTTTTTTAAACTCATCCAATATAGCTTTGACAGCTGTGTATTCAGTATTGAACTCAACAATATGTAATAACCTCATATTATGATCCAATCTCATTAATTAAGCTTTGTTTTCCTTTGCCGAGTCCAAAAAAATCATATCAAATGCTGGTGTCTCGTTTCACAGTTGTGTAATGTACAAAATATGATGGTGAACAAAGTTTACAGTGCCAGGAAAACTATAACAAAACAATATGATAAAAAATTCAATATTTTTTTATTTGCAGAATGATCGAAATATTTCAACATAAAATATTTAATTAGTAAACACAAAAAAAAAAGAAAAGAAAATTGTCTGCAACCTAATTAACATAGCACAAAATATAGAGAAATACGGACATACACAGAAAAAAAACACAAATTTAAAAATTTACATATAGATATGATACATATACAAATTTTGATTGTGAATATCAGCTTTGCAATGCAACACAAAACATGATTTTCTATCATATATTTTGTGAAAATTTTCTTCATTTTTTTTTTTACTATTTTAGTTATTCAAAATTAACACTGATATCTTTGCATGATTGAATTTTATTCATGAAAAAATGCTGGAAATGTGTTATTTAAGCTCGTTATTTATTAATAATCTATGCGATATACAATACATAAGGGACAGGATTATTTCTCTTGCTATGTAGTTAACTTTTTTTTAAAAGTAATATAAAGTTGCCTGCAATTACCTCTCTCGTGTATTTGTAAATTGAACTTAGAATTGACCAGAAATGTTTCATTTTCCTCTCAAGCCAAAAATACCAATTAAAGAATACATCTACAATGTTCTTACATAATTCATTTTCAATACAACAAAATGGACTGGACAAGAAATATCATTAAACATTCATCTAGCATCAAAATAACCTTTTAAACAAAGATAATAAAGTTTCTTTTTTCTATAATCTAATTTACATTTATACATAATAAAATGCTTAAATATTTACAAGTTCATACATGTATAAAGAATCATAGAAATTTGCTGCACATTACAAAACATGTTTGCAATTTTGCTGAATTATGATAAAAACTGGGATGAGAAAAAGGTGAAAAACTGTACAGGAAGAAATCAAAATGCACAATGTACTGAGAATGTGATTTCCATCAGTGTGATTTGTAATATATGATGTTGGAGCTAGGCAAGATCTGCAATGCTTACTAGTAGAAACAGTATTAGAGTCAGAGTTAGACTCCCATAACTCCTCCCTCACTCCTGTAACAGAATCAAGATGTTTGCCTACATTTGTAGTATTCCCAGCTCTACACAGAAATCTGAGGGAGGTAAGCATGATACCATCAAGTCATATAAGCCAATATAAGTTGCCAAGGGAGGTAAGCATGATATCACCAAAAGTCATATCAGCCAATATAAGTTGCCAAGGGAGGTAAGCATGATAACACCAAAAGTCATCAGTCAATATAAGTTGCCAAGGGAGGTAAGCATGATACCACCAAGTCATATCAGCCAATATAAGTTGCCAAGGGAGGCATGCATGATACCACAAAAAGCCATATCAGCCAATATTAGTTGCAAGGGGAGGTAAGCATGATAGCACCCACAGCCATATCGCCAAGGGAGGAATGCATGATACCACAAAAAGCCATATCAGCCAATATAAGTTGCCAAGGGAGGTAAGCATGATACCACCAAAGTCATATCAGCCAATATAAGTTGCCAAGGGAGGTAAGCATGATACCACCAAAAGTCATATCAGCCAATATAAGTTGCCAAGGGATGTAAGCATGATACCACCAAAAGTCATATCAGTCAATATAAGTTGCCAAGGGAGGTAAGCATAATACCACCAAAAGCCATATCAGCCAATATAAGTTGCCAAGGGAGATAAGCATGATACCACCAAAAGCCATATCAGTCAATATATATATAGCCAAGAGAGGTAAGCATGATACCACAAAAAGCCATATCAGCCAATATAAGTTGCCAAGGGAGATAAGCATGATACCACAAAAAGTCATATCAGCCAATATAAGTTGCTAGATAGGTAAGCATGATACCACCCACAGCAATATCAGTCAAAATAGGTAGCCAAGGGAGGTACGCATGAAACCATTCCAACCAATATAGGTAGCCAAGGACAGTAAAATATGACACGTTTTATCTAATTAATACAGCACACCTGCACTGATAATATTCCTATGAAAATGACTGAATTAATATGGAAATTATTTACAATTAATACTTGGCATTTAACACAACATTAATATGTCTGTTTTTCTTTTTCTTTCAAATAATAGGAAAAAAAGAACTATTAACAAGAATAACGATTTGCCCTTAACCCTTTACCCCATAAAGACATGTTTTGAAGGCTTTTTGCCCCCCACCCTCCCCCCTATTATGCCTCAAACAGTGAAAAAATGCCCTATTTAGGCACCAAACAGTTTTTTACTTTTTTGGCGCTGCCCCCTATCAAAAAGGTACATCAAGGGGTTGCAGGAAGGTGGATGTGTCCCCTTCTGTTTCTGGGGTTTGAAGGGGGGCAGCAGCACCCCTCATCGCCAAGAAAATTTTGGACATAAAATACAAATATCTAAAAATTAATATTATGTATTGAATTTTGGAAATGATTTTGAATATATACCAACTAGCAAGTTTATTTCTCTTTGAATGACTTTACTTCTATGTATTGTTATCTAGATTACTTCTGAGACTTGATTACAAGAGGGCCATGATGGCCCTGAGGTCGCTCACCTGTATAAAGGCCCCCGGAGCGGGGCCAGTTTAAACCCCAGGGCTTTTATTTGAACAAACTTGAAAGACACTCATTAGAAGATGTTTCACAATGTTAAGTTTGTTAAGTTTTTACTACACACATAATGAAAAACAATGATCTCCCCCCCCCCCTCCAGCAGGGCCAATTTTCACCCGAGGGCTTTTATTTGAACACACTTGGTAGCCACCCATAAGAAGATGTTTTATGCTGAATATCTTAGCTCTAGCTAATTGGGTTTTTTCAAAGAAGATTTTTTAATTTTTGCTATACACATATAAGGAAAATCAATGACCCCCAGGGGCGGGGCCAATTTTGACCCCAGGGCTTTTATTTGAACAAACTTTGTAGACACTCACTAGAACATGTTTCATGCTTAATATCTAAACTCTTAGCTATTTGGGTTTTTTCAAAGAAGATTTTTTAAGTTTTTACTATATGCATATAGGGAAAATCAATGAACCCCTGGGGCGGGGCCAATTTTGACCCCAGGGATTTTATTTGAACAAACTTGGTAGATACTCACTAGAAGATGTTTCATGCCAAATATCTAAGCTCTAGCTCTTAGGGTTTTTTAAAAGAAGATATTTAAAGTTTTTTTCTTTTGGTTGCCATGTTCTGCATGGAATTAAATTCTTTGAACAATTTTTAAAGGTGACCATCAAAGGAACATTCCTGTGAAGTTTGGATGAAATTGGCTTAGTGGTTTATGAAGAGATGTCATTTAAAGTAAAAGTTTACGGACGGACGTCGGACAAAAAGCGATCACAAAAGCTCACCCTGTCACTTTGTGACAGGTGAGCTAAAAACAACTTAGACCTATGCCCCTACAAAACATACACACTTCATGACTTTTCTTATTTATGAATTTTGAAAGGCACAAAAATGAATTTGTTGGGTAAGTTACTTCAATGAAAAGTTTTATTGCACTGTAAATAAGAATGAAATGAAATTTAAAACAGAAAATGCCATTTTTGGTAAGTTTCTGCCTGACCATGGCTCTGTATTGCTGATAATGGATTTGATCACTTTCGGTTCCAGAAAGGAAATAGTTCATCACCTTAATGCAGTAATGAGTTAACTCTTTATGAAATGTAATAGAAGTTAACTCATTACTGCACTAAGGTAACAAGTTATTAACATATCATCTATGTACACATCAAAAATGTATCAGTAATGTTAATATACAAATGTATCTGTTTCATGGGTGATTAAATTTTCCCCCCATGACTTCCATGTACAAACTCATAAATTTCATATATAAACAAGTAGATGACAAATGCCCAACTATGGGAGAATTTATTTTTACAATGCCCATGCAATATCTATGATTTACAAATCATCACATGATTCCTCAACTGTATGAAATAAATTGTTACACAATTTAAACAAAATTCCATAACACTCAGTGAAACTAACTTGAGATTTTTGTCTGAACTGAAATTTACTCAAAAGCTGTATTTTTTTAAAAGAAAATTTGAAAATTTCTCAAAAGTAAAATTTGTCAAAACCTTTATAGATGTTTTACCAGATTTTAGAATATAATAAACATTATTTTAAAATAAAATTGAGATCATATTCAAAATTTTTCAAGAAAATAATGGGATTTATTCAAAAGTTACTTAATTTAAAAGTCACAGCTTTAAAGGGACTCCACTTAAGTTTTTTTTTGAAAATAATGAGACTGGAAACTATTTTTTTCATATCTTTAAATCCTTTTATGTAGAGTCTATACCAACAGACTAATTGCGAAATTTTTCCACAATATATTTTTGTTGAGCAAAATGACCAAAAAATGGAAAATGTCCTTTTAACTTAAATTGGGCTAAAGTATCGCACTAAATATCGACTTTTAAAATTTCAGTTGGCATATATTTCTTTGTCATCCTTTTTATATTTTCTGTTTCAAGTGCCCGAGTTGATTCATATAAAATTTTAAAATTTCATAGTTTTAGATTTTTGGGACTTCAGAGGAGCTTCTTAAAAGAAAACATGATATTTATTCGAATGCTCTATTACAATAGAATATAACTATTACACTAAAGCTTAACACACTATGAAACTTATTCAAAGTTATATATTTATGCAGAGAAATCATTTTTTTTACATTTTAAGTTTTAAAATTCTATTTTTAGAATATTGCATTTTTTAGGCTTTCTTTTCTTAAGTATTACAGAGATAAAACAAAAAAAAAAACTTATTACATTTTCATTATCATTTACAATTATAGTATATACACTTATCACATTTTAGCACAAAAATACAAACTTGTTAGCACTTAAAGGTAGATTTAATAGCTGCCAAAGAACATGTTACATGACTTCTACAACCTATCTTGAAAAGGGGAGACAATTTTTATATTGGTTGGGTTTAAACTCCAGCCAACACTGTTGTAAAGGCTAATCCAGCTTTACTGATGGAAATGACCTCAGGTGCTCTTATGTGCACCTGAGTAGAACCACCAAAGTTCCTTAAGCTAGAAGGATAAAAAGAGCTCTTTTTACACACAGCTATGGTAATACTGATTACATACTTATAAGTTTTTTCCATTATTTTTTTAAACAAAAACCCTGAATTTGAAACGTTTAACACATGTTCATAAAAAGTGCTCTGTAGCCAAATAAATATTTTCAAAACTTTGAAACACAAAATTATGTAAACTGTCTTCATTTCATAAATTTATTAATATATATTTTTTTCTCAAAATTTCCACTACCAATATTTCAAACAAATTTTATTTATCTTGTTAGCAAAGTTGTCAAGGAATGATTTAAACAACTACCATATTGTTTCTGTTCCAGGCCCCAGGGGGCTTGCATTTTTTTCCAAGAAGGGGGAGCTCATCAGAACTACAACAAGAGCTGTCACAGGAGACAGCGAAGCTCGACTAATAAAATACTGGACGCAGTAAGGAGGACAAAACTATGAAAGAAAAATCAATTATGTATAATTATGTATTAAGTTACAGTAAAAAATAACATTTGTTAACATAAATTCCAAGATCAAGGGGAATAATTCTAGAAATAGTTATGCTAGAGTTATGGACCTTGCCACACAACATTTGTGTAATGATAAGCAATATATATTTGAAGTTTGAAGTAGATACCTTAAAAAATAAAGAAGTTATTATATTTCTTAAAGAAAATCCTAAGTTCAAAGAGAGATTAATCTGTAAATATTGCTTCAAGAGTTATGAACATTGTCACATAAAATGTAATTGATGATAAGGAATAAGTATTTGAAATTTGAGGTAGATACCTTTAAAAATAAAAAAGTTAAAATAAAAAATAACATTTTTCTAGTAAATAAATCTAAGTTTATGGGGAGATAATTCTTGCAATATTGGTGCTAGAGTTATGAACCTTGTCACATAAGATGGGGATGATGATAAGGTACATATATTTGAAGTATGAGGTTGATCCCTTCAGAAATAAATAAGTATCAGTAAAAAATAGTATTTTTTAAGGAAAATTCTAAGTTCAAGGGGAGATAAATCTGAAAATATTTGTGCTAGAGTTATGAACCTTGTCACATAAGATGTGGTTGATGATAAGGAACATATATTTGAAGTTTGAAGTTGATACCTTTAGAAATGACAAAGTTATAGTGAAAAATATTTTACTGCACCAAAACTTTAATCTAAAATCTGGACGCGGACGCCGACGCCGGGGCCAGTAGGACAGCTCTCCATATACTTCGTATAGTCGAGCTAAAAATGTGCTGTAAAATATGTTTATAAAAGATACAATTCACTTATAAAAATCATTATTATGATCTAATAATCATATTCTTTTTTTTAATGATTTTACTGAAGTGTCATTAATTGTTATTTTCTAAACAGAAACAATATGGTATTTCTTTAAAAAAAAACAACCCTAAAACAAATGTATTATGAAGATAATGTACCTTCAAACTAATACACTTTCCACCATTTTTCTAGGATAAAAAAAATTCAAATTAATTTTTTTTCTTACAATTTGGGCAAAAACTTTGAATGATTTAAATCCATCATCAATTATGTTCTTTGGCAAGCCTGCAACAAGCAAACATAAATAAACTATTGAATGTACATGAAACACGGGCATCTTGTTATCAGTGTCTACTTTGTCCAGATTCTTTCAGGAACATTTCATACGCGGCAGCCATTTCATCGTCCATATCACTACTGTAGTCACCATACAAGTCGGCCCTGGACAAATAAAAATATCAAGGCAATGCATTAATTATACTAAGATGGGTAAAAAATTTGAACACTTCACATTGACTGATGAAATATATACTTTCTGAAATATTTAAACTCTAAATACAATAAATATAATATAATGATTTATCTGCAACTGCAAAGTTATTTCCAATTGCAAATTTAAATTATATAATGTTTTATATTCAACAATACCATAATAGAATTACAACAAAAATTTAATAGTTGAGCATATAAGGTTATAAGCAAGATTTTTTTATTATTTTTTTGTTGAAATTCGATTGCTGTAGGTATATAAAACCTCAGTTAATATTATGCGAGTCACAATTTTAAAGCACCTTAGTCTGTTCGGATAGCAAGTGGAAAAGTTGGATAAATAAAGTCTGAAGTTTAAGTTTGATAAGAAAAGTGCGTGTGGGTTGGTTTTTTTTACTATTGCTGTCCAAAAAAATTTGGGTGAAAATCTACCAATCTGATCAATAGATCATTTTCAAATATGTTTAACTTACTCATTATATCCAAACCCTCCCTGTTCCTGATCAGCCGACCACTGTGTATAATCAGACATTCCTGTCGACCATGGCTGTTGTACGTAGCCATTGGCTGCTCCATCTGACCATTGCCCTTGATTTGAAAATCCGTCTCCACCCTGCTCGTTCCACTGCTGATTAGCATAATTCTCCGCCTCCCACTGTAGGAACGCCTCCTGCTCCTCGCTGTTCAGCCCAATAATGTCATCATATCCTGCTTCCTCTCTTGTGATTGGCTGTCCCTCCGTGTTGTAAAATATTGGTTCATTCTAGAAGTAAAATGAAATTAACTTTTACCCGTAGATAAAATAGATCTTAGTTACCTAATTTTGTCATTGAGTTTAAAGTTACACCAACAGTGAACACTGTGCAGGACAAATGGTGACTTTCCAGCTTTACCAATACAGGAACACATAAAGTGTCCTGCTATATATTCTTTCAGTCAATAGCGAGAAATTGTGTAAAACGCTGACTTTCCATGCACTTATTGAAAAACCGCACCGCATAAAACAGTTAACAACCCCTAGTGATATCTGGACACACAGTGGTGAGCTCCCAGTTAAGTGAATAAAAGTCAACAACCTTAACCACTAAGCCTTTAAACTCCCTTAAAATGATCCTTAAAAAACTGGAAAATGTATTCATGTTAACAAAGGTACATTAAAATGTTATCTTCATCATAATTTTAATCACAAATATAAACTGACAAATTTTTACACAAAATAAAATGTTAACAATAATAGTTTATTTTACAGGTACTCATGAGGGTTTTAAAACATTAATGAGGGTTTTAAGATAATCACAAGGGTTTCAAGACATTCATGAATGAGGGTTTTACGATATTCATGAGGGTTTTAAGAGCACACTATAAAAATATCTTATCAATCTGTAATAAAATATTTCTAGACAATTAAATGAAACTTTCTTTAAACAATACTGTATAACTTAAAACAATAAATGTCTTGAGTTTAAAAATCATACAAAATCACTTTTGAGAAAAAAAATCTCATTATAAGAGCTTTAGAAATAACATCAAACATTACGGTTTAATGGAGTTGGTTTTTAGAAAATACCATAACTTACATCAAAGTCTGTTGACTGTTGACCACCCTGAAATGTCTGCACTGGTTTCTGTGGTGATGGCTGTTGACCTACACCAAAGTTATACTCTAGTCGACTTAACACAGAGTTTATCAAACAATGGCTAGTCCTGTAAAATATTACAGTCACAAATGTATGTACCGTTAAATTTAAATGAGCCACGTAACGACAAAACCAACATAGTGGGTTTGCGACCAGCATGGATCCAGACCAGCCTGTGCAGACTGCCTGATACGCAGGCTGGTCTGGATCCATGCTGGTCGCAAACGCACTATGTTGGTTTTGTCGTGACGCGGCTCAAATCATATAAGTAGACCAATAGATGTTATCCGGAACTCGGCAAATGTTGCTTTTCCCCAGCTAATCTGTGGGTTCAAACAAACTTTTACTGTTAAAACTTCACAGTGCACTACCCATCACAATATATTAATCAACCTGGGGCGATTATTATCAAACCTGTAACTGTAAAAGTTTGTACCTCCGGATTAGCTGGGAAAAACCCAAAATATTCTTAATTCCGGAGTATTAAAGTCTACCTTCACTGAATCATAAATAGTGGACTAGATTGCAACACACATGCATGTGCGACTAACAGCTTAGTTAAAATCTTATAAGTAGAATAGTTTTCACTGGAGTAGATTGCAATAAATTATGAGGAAATGAATAATTTTACTCAGCCAGAAGACATTGTGTGAATGAGTTGTAAACAATGTAAGTTCATTAAAACAAGCTGCACAAAATGCAATATTAGATTAGAAAGCTATTGATTGCCAGTCAATACATTTATTTAAGTCAATCTTCACAAAATTTGTTAAAAACACACCACTGTACTGATCTGTTAATAAAAAAAAAGATGTGTGGATTTTTTCTATGAAATTTGACTGTGACAGTCAAAGTTTTTCAAGATCAAAGTCATATTTTATTCAGCTCCCTTCCAGCAGTATATGAAGGTTTTGACTTACAGGATAGAGATTAAGGTAAGACAGGACTATAACAAAATGCATCCAAACTTCATTGACCAATATATATCACTTTGGTCAAACTGTTACCCCAACCAAAAAATTAATACAAATTCTACTTACTTATTCAGTTGTGGATGTTTTTCTAATGATTTTATTTTGTCAAATATATCATCGAAATTTCCTTGTAAATCTGTAGTTTCCATTAGCGCTGTACCAGTCAGCTAAAATAGAATAGTAACATTTCATAACACATAATTATAATAAAAAGTTTACATTTTTTTAGGCAATATCAAAAACCAGTAACATTTGCATTTTTTACACTAAAGCATCTGATTTCGTAACTTCCTCATATTATATGGTATATGACCCCAAACGCAGTACACACTATTGAGTTATTATTATATTCATTACACCTTAAAAATCATATGGTTTTTTATTATGTTCTCTTCTGGGAGGGGTGGGGGTGGGTTAAATCAAACTGACACTGTTTATGTCAGTCATATGGCTATTTTCCAGCTTTCACAGTGGAGGAGGAATCCCAAATGATCCTCTGTGTATTATTTAAGGCTCAAGCGGTCACTCAAGTAGAATCACAGACCTGCTGTAGTCAGTTGGCTAGCCATTCAATTTGACATAGGACAACAACAAAATATAATGATTTTGTGTACCTTGAGAAACCCAAAGTTTGCCCATATGACAACAAATGTTAACTTGTAGGTAACTTTAGTCAAAGGACTAAAATTTTGTTTGTTACAAATAAACAATTCAGGTGTACATCAGGGGCTTTTCCAGGTATTTTTGGAAAAAGCTGCTGACATAATTGGGAAAAATTATAAGATAATTTGGGAAATTCTAAAAAGTTCATAAACAATCTTATACATGACTTTTAAGTTTTTAAATCAAGTAAAACAGTTAACTTTTCCCATGAATTAGAAACAGCTTGAATATGTTTTGGCTGCTGGTGGGATTTTTTTTTCTTGAAATTGGAAAAAAGGAGAATATTTTCAATTGGAAATGGGGCCTACTTTTGGCCCCTGGTGAAAGGGTGGAAATGCCCTGTACATCAACAAATGATTGAACTAAAATCTACAATATGGCAAAACTAAATGTGTGTTAAAATTGCTATTGTTGTGAAAGGAGAAAGATGGGTATAGTTAACCAAACAAAAGTCTACATACTCCAAAGGTATCCAATTCTAGAGCAATATAGAAAACATGTGTGGCCTTAAAGCGATCAACTGTTCGAACACAAGTTATATAGCAATGCAAAAGAGCTTTGACAGACAGCAACATTGCTTGCTGCGGCTGAAGTAACAAAGTATAAATGCAAATGAGAAGAAGAAGTTACCTTGAGAAGTTGTGTAGCACATTTTACAGTGACATCATCCAGGCTGGATAATAAAGTCCTTAATAAATCACTTATAGCACTCCTTAATAAGCCAATCTTCACCAAATATCCATCGTGTTCAATCTGTTAAACAAAATAAGAGAAACTCTTGGTATAAGTTTTCATTGAAACATTAATATTTATAACAAGCTAGAATGGATCTAACTTGTCATAATTATAAATCAGAAATACACTAAAATATGATAACATGCAATTTCATTTTTTCATCCTCCAAATATCACATAATATGGCTGAAGCATATGACTAGTCCATACAAATGACATGCTTATGCTTGTATCAACTCAATTAAACAATACTTTTTATATTAAAGGGACTCCACTGAGGTTTTGTGACATGATCTGAATTTGAGTGGCGGGGTTTAGGTTTTTGACTACATGGGTTCAAACCCTGTCAGGGGCAAGCCGCTGTTATCTTGAGCAAGAAACTTTACATTCATTGGTTAGTACTGGTTGGTTCAAGGAACGATTTGAGAGTATGAATAAGCTTATAGCTTCCAAACTAAAATTAATTTGTATAAACAAAACTATTTTAAGTTTTAAAACCATATAATGAAGGTCTATACATTTAAAATACTGGTTCTACCAAAAGTGGTTTTAAACTTACCTCTAATACTAAAAATAGTTCACCAAAAAACATAGAAAGCCCGCATAATCTTTCTAAATTATTGTTCAACAATTCTTGTCGTCTGACAAATTCTGATTTACATCTGTAATGAAAGATAAGTTAGAAAATGAAGATAAAATCCCTTAAGAAATGTAGGGGTTAAGCACAGAATTTTTTATTGCACCTGCCCAAGCCATCAGCCCAAACCGCATAAATACCAATCTAATTAACAGTTTATTCCTAAACAATAGCTTATAGAACATCGGTGGTTGGACTTGAGTGCTTCCTTCACCTCTCTAACAGGGGTTAGATTAAATGCTGATTTTAAATCGCCATACAGTTGTGGAGTGACATTAAACCTAACAAACAAAAAAATCCTTTACAAAACTTTGCTGAAATCAATTTATGTTTCATGAAAAAAAGTTTACCAGCTTTCATAAATATTCTGTGACAAATACTGATAATGATTTATTATTTACTTAATCAAAATCTGTACTCACCTGTTAAGAAATAGGCCTCTAAAATTACTAAATACAGGGTGACCTTTTAATTGATGGGACAAATATTTACAGATCTTGGCTCCAGTGAAACGAAAATTTGGCTCCGAAATACTCTGAAATAAGAACAGTAAAATATATACAAAATGATGAAAAATTCAAAAATAAAACAACAGTTTAAAAACTTGTATAAGCAAAATAATTAAAATTTCAGAAGTAATGACAATAAGTAAGCAAAATGAAAATCTTTTCATTTGATCACTTTGCTTTAAAAATACATTAATTTCATAAAAACTTGTGTCTAAATAAAATGTTTATATTAATAGAGGGCTTTTTGGTCTCCTATTCATGTTTCACTTTTCCATTCATATCAGAACAAGTTGCTACCAGTAATTGCTTAACATTTATGTCAGAATGAGTTGCTACCAGTAATTGCTAAACATTTATGTCAGAACAAGTTTCTATCGGTAATTGCTTAACATTTATATCAGAACAAGTTGCTACCGGTAATTGCTTAACATTTATGTCAGAACAAGTTGCTATCGGTATCAGAACAAGTTGCTACCGGTAATTGCTTAACATTTATGTCAGAACAAGTTGCTATTGGTAATTGCCTAACATTCATACAGAACAAGCAATTATCATAGTATTGCAAGCAATTCATAAGTCCCCTACCGGTAAGAGCCCAAGCAACATTCTGAAGGGCCATTGGCCATTCACTTAGGTTCCTATTTTAAGTAAATTTGTTCAAAAAGTTCTTTAAAAGTGATCACAGGAAATAGTTTTTATGTACAGACAGACTGAAGGACACTCTAAAGTTATTTTTTAAACATCCCTGTTATCAAAATATAACATTTTTAAAATCCTATCATGATTGAAGAAGTTGGAGTAAAAATTACCAATTTCTAAAAAAAAAGTCTAAGTTCAAAAGGGGCATAATTCTGGAAATAGTCTTGCTAGAGTATTGAACACTCACAAATGTTGAGTGACAATAAGAAACATTTATATGAAGTTTAAAGTATAGATACATTCAGAAAAAGAAGTTATTAAAAAAACAATGTTTTTTTTCATGAAAATTTTAAGATCAAGGGAGGTAATTCTGATAAATTTTGTGCTAGAGTTGTAAACCTTGTCACATATGATGTGGTTGATGACAAGCAACTTATATTTAAAGTTTGAAGAAAATACCTTAAGAAATAAAGAACTTATAGTGAAAAAACTTAAAAACTAGAATCAGAAATCTTGAAATTCAGTCTATTTGTTGCCATAGCAACCAGAATTTTCAACATAGGAAGATAAGAAAAGAATGTGCATAATTTCCATACTGCCATCTACCCATATGTCAAGTTTCATAAACATATTTTCAGTACTTTATGTGTTATCACTGGATCCAGGTTATGTGTAAAATTTGCCATATTTTCAGTCTATTTGTTGCCATAGCAACCAGAATTTTCAACATAGGAAGAAAAGAAAAAGACGTGCATAATCTCCATACTGCCATCTATCCATATATCAAGTTTCATAAAAATATTTTCAGTACTTTTTGCGTTATCGCGGGATCCAGGTTATGTGTAAAATTTGCCATATTTTCAGTCTATTTGTTGCCATAGCAACCAGAATTTTCAACATAGGAAGAAAAGAAAAAGACGTGCATAATCTCCATACTGCCATCTATCCATATATCAAGTTTCATTAAAATATTTTCAATACTTTTTGCGTTATCGCGGGATCCAGTTTTGTGGACGGACGGACTGACGGACGGACAGACGGACGGACAGACGGACGGAGGGTAAACCTAAAGTCCCCTCCGGTAAACTGGTAGGGGACTAACAAGTTGCTACCAGTAATTGCTTAATATTTATGTCAGAACAAGTTGCTACCAGTATTTGCTTAACATTTATGTCACAACAAGTTTCTATCGGTAATTGCTTAACTTTTATATCAGAACAAGTTGCTACAAGTAACTGCTTAATATTTAAATCAGAACTAGTTGCTAACCTTAATTGCTTAACATTTATGTCACAACAAATTGCTACCAGTTATTGCTTAACATTTATTTCAGAAGAAGAAGCTCATTTACCATACTTTTCATTTATATCAGTATCAGTTGCTCATAAATTTACATTTATGTCAAAAGTAATTGCTAATTGGGAAATGAAGGAGTGTGACATTTACAAGAAGAAAAATGTATTACCTGCTCAAATAATGTTTCAATAATATCATTTATAACTGCTGTATCAGTAACATCATTATTCAGTAGGTCTGTTACTCTTTTCATGTACTCCTCCATAGGTGCTGGATTCGATGTCAAACTAAATACAGCATCTTTAAAAATATCTGCAATGGAGTCTTTCCCGGATGGCCCAGTGGTGGTCACTGCACTGAGGTGGGAAGGTCGTATACTGACCAATCTTTGAAAGTCCTGGTATAAGTCATCCTATGAAATATATAATGCACCAGTTATTAATATATAATTTCAGTTATCACCAAACTTAACGCAAATAGAAACATAGCTTATTATGTAATCAGTGCAACCTTCTTATTATCAACTAACTGTATATTATATTTCAACTACAACATTGATGGCATCAAGTATATATTAACATATAGTCTCTTTCTTTACAGACTGCACAACAAAATTCTAGATATGACAAATATATACATCATTGAGCCGCACCGCGACAAAACCAACATAGTGTGTTTGCGACCAGCATGGATCCAGACCAGCCTGCGCATCCGCGCAGTCTGATCAGGATCCATGCTGTTCGCTATCAGTTTCTCTACTTGTAATAGGGTTGGTAAGCAAACAGCATTGATCCTGATCAGACTGCGCAGGCTGTTCTGGATCCATGCTGGTCGCAAACGCACTATGTTGGTTTTGTCAGTACGCGGCTCACATATGTATTTATGTTCACAATACACCATTAAACCCTATATAGATAAACCCTATACAGATATAATAAACATATTTTAATCACAAAATGTCATCATTTCAATTATTAAACAGTTGCATTGAAAACTATAATCATACAAAATTGGACACATAGACCTAAGACAAAATTTGTTTTAATCTGCATTATCAAGGAAAGCAAATGACTCTAAACCATGTAAAATACCTGCTGTTGGTCTGGTGGAATATATGAAAACTTTGGAACAAATTCTGGAGCATCAGCAGAAAGTTTAGACTTCATGACTGGAGCTGTGTTCTGATTAGGATCTGAAATCATATCCATATCTTATATATAATAAGGATCTTACACTGGCTGCCAAGTTGCCGCTTAACAGTTACCTGACAGCTAGATATTCCAATCTGCCTTTGATTCTTCTTCTTGCATATGGACTATTACATGTTTGTTTTATTTCAAAAAGAAATTATGAAAATTATTATTTTCTTTTAGCACTTTTTTCTGCAATCTCGTACTAGTAAAGACAACCTACTGAAGGTATAATCCAGCAGATCTATACTGCAGATATGGAATTAAATTCAATTAATCTAATACACATGTATATTGCTGGTCTAAGACTTTGACCAATGGCAAGATACAAACCGGGGTACATTTGTTTAACAAAATATACCCTTCAGTGGGTTACTCAAGTAAAAACTAAAACTCACTGGGATGGGTCTTAGAGTTTAATAACTGTTGTTTTAAAAAACAAAACAAAAAACCCCCTGCTAATCAGTGTAAAATTTCTTGTTAAAAAGACAAAGTTATGCTTACCACTTACAGGGTTTGAATGTTTCAAGAAAATAAAATTTCAATAAATTCTGCCGATGAAATATGATATTTTTATCATTACTACCATACCTCTCTCTATGACGTTAAATATTTTATATCCAATCCTTGAGATTATCTATTTTCTCTGAGCAATATGTCTAATATTTACCAAATTCTCCGTTTCTCAATCTTTCCTCAGTTGCGGGATGAGGACGTCGCAACCTTTTGCTCTTCTCAGGTGAACTTCCACCTGATGACCCCGCTGTCGAATCAGACGACATATTACACAATAAATGTGCGAATTTCTTTGTGTGTCACGCTTCAAAGGCTAAAGATTAGTCGAAAATGACAAGGAAATTGCTGAGAAGTATTCACTTGTCGGCCATTAATGGTTTGCTCTAACATGTTGACGCATGTACGAAATATCATTGTCGGACACCAAAAAAAAAAAAAAAAAAAAAAACCACTAAAGATGATGATCTGATCAGTTAATTATATGACATACTTACCTAGCATCATCATGGCTTAAAGCCTGGAGCTACATTCTCTTTGTAGTTTAAACCTAACAATAATTTTTAATTGTATAAACATTTTCATTTTGATTTTTATTTTATACATAATCCAAATTATAGATGGTAATTAAAAAATAAATCTTAAGTCTGCTTTTACAATTTTATATGTTCTTTATGAACTAATTACCCTAAATGGCACTATTTTCAAGGTAACAAAATAAATAAAATTAGGTAAAACATAACTTATTACTTAAACTTTTACCAACTTGTTTGTAAATGTTCATATTCAATTATTATCAATCAAGTGGCCATTTTTAGGAAACCTTTTCTATTGACCATTAATAACCATATAAACAGCTTGGATATTATTCTATAACATTACTTATACCATCATTTGCTTGCCATAACATGTAAACATGCAGTTACATTTATAAATAACAAGAGCTGTCGGTAGGACAGCAACGCTCGACTATTCTTAGTGCTTGATAGTAAAAAAAATGCTTGATACAGTTACCTCCTCCTGTTTACAGGTTGGGGTCATGATGGTGAACAAGTGTGCAAAGTTTCAAAGCCATATGTCAATGGACTTTGAAAATATTTGAACTATTACAAAAACTTTAACGTAAATTCTAAGTCGAAAAAGGGGCATAATTCTTATCGAATAGTCGAGCTAAAAACAAAAGAACTCCCAAGATATTTAAAGTAAAATTTTGACCTAAGTTCTTCTCCTGAAGATGTTCTTTAATTCTAATTACCAGTGCTGGACTTGAAACTGACCGCAGGGGGGACGGATAATTAAATTTTCGCAAAATATATGTTTAATAGCCAAAAATATCTATCCAAAGTCCATTCTCATTACACTGTAATGACTGTATACTTATAATACACATTCAATTCCCCTTCAGAGCCTCTGAATTATTAACCACAGCTAGCATACCTTTCTATAAGAAAGAAAATTACCATTTCATTAAAGTTGCTTTTATAACATATTTTTGATAGTGTCAGTGTTCATGATTAAAGCGCATAATAGCCATGCATACTCTTTCAGAAAATGTAACTTGTATTCAGTAAATATTAACAGACAACATCAAAGCTTAGGGATTCTATGTTTCAGACCAAACTGACATGTACTATATCGGTGGTTCTACACGATTTATCCCCGCATTAAAATGCCAAGGGGGTGTTTAATTTTGTGTAAATATCCATGTCTCTACCTGTACGAAATTTTACTCCTGTAATTTTGCCTAAAATACACCTGTTTTTCTGTTAAAAATTACAGCTGTATTTTTCTTCAGTTTTGATAAACATATAGCAAATTACACCTGTTTTTTCAAAAATACACCTGTTTTACACCTGTACTATGAACGAAATATGTAAATTAACTGTTTTTTTCTACGGGTCGAAAATACAGTTGTACTGTTTTACAGCTGTTTAAAATACAGGTGTAAAATTTTACAGGTCTAAAAATACAGGTGTAAAATTTTTTCAGCTCAAAAATACAGGTGTAAAATTTTACAGGTCAAAAATAAAATACAGGTGCCCTTATTGTTTAAGGGATGAAAACCACACATAAATGCAAACATATTTGGCATGTTTGGTGCAAATATCTTTTTCATTGGGATAAATACACTTTGGTCAGAAATTTTGTGCATTTGTTGCTACTCAATCTTTAAAAATAAGAAATGGTTGAGGAGAAAATATCTTTTTACAAGATTAAGGTACAAATAGCAGACATTATACAATCACAATAGTTCACAATGGCACTCTGTGCTAAGGTGAGCGGAAATATCACTGAACTAGAATCACTATCACTAAAGATGGGGATAAATATAACAAATTTTCACTTTGTCTTAAATGGATTACTATATTTTATTACATTCTGTTACAGTCTTACACTACTGATACTGCATCAATAAAATCCAAGTCATGAATAACACTGCAGGCATATCCTTTCATTTGAAGAAAAATTCACAAATGCTAATAAAGTTTTTTTTTCTTGTAAAAATTTATTGCCAGTATTTGCCAAATTAATGTCTACTTGGAATAAAGCCTTTGCAAGTGTTTTCTCTTCTTAACTGGTCCCTGTCATTGTGATTTAAGATCCTGTTTAAAGCAGCTTCACCTGAATCAAATAAAACATCAATATAGTTTATCATTAAATGAATACTAAATGATAATCATGTAACTTTCAATGCTTGCATTTAATTGTACTAATGTCATCAATGCACATATTTAGTGCCTGACCAATTCATTTTTTTAAATATGTACCAATTAACTTCAACCTATATACCAATTATGTTTTAACAATTAATGAATACATGTACTAATTGCATTGCCTGATAAAAGATATTTACTGAGCTGTTTCTATTAGTGGTAAACTGGTAACTTAACTTTAATAATTAAGGAAGACTTATTTTGTTTAACCATGAATTTCTGTCAAAACTATTCTAATTAGTTCAACTACAATTTCGTTTAACCATGTCTGTTTTAGTCCTTTGCTTTGTTTCATGTAGATCAACGTCTCTGGGGGGTGTACTGTGACCTTTAAGAACAAAATTCATAGTTCATTATAAAAGATATGAAAATAAATTATGACCTATTAATTAGAAGTTAAGTATAAATGTATTTAATATCATCTCTTCAAGACTGTATTCAAAAATATAAAGCAGTTAACAGTCAATATTGTAGTATCTAATTAAATGCTATTGGTGACAAAATTTACATTTAAAAATTATTTTCCAACTGGGTAAATAGAATGTAAAATATTATTTTTTTCAGAATAAAGTTGATAAAAATAATTGCTAGCAGACCTGAAATAATACTTGTTTTTTGCATAAATGTATCCAAAGGTTATTACCTGATTTTTTATGATTCTGGTTTTCATCTTCTTGTCCAAGATTCAAATTTCATTTGCAACCAGCATATCCCATAATCCAGAATATTGTCATTTTCATTAACAAGACTGTAGCCTTGATTTTTTTCTTTGAAAAGTTTAAGAATTTACACCCAAACATTTTATACAAAATATTGCCTAGAAAATTGCTTATATCTCCACAATTTCTTAATTATCAATAAGATCCTTTGTGATACATGAGCACTATTTCCACAAATACCTCAGATTTCAAATTTTACAACTGTAGAACTGGACTGATTCATCATGCATAATGTTAAACAGGGATATTCCACAAATCAAAGCACCCATCATTTTACTTTCACAATCATATAGACATATGAGAAAAAAAAGTGTAAATTGTAGAATTTCAAATTCATAATAAGTTTTTAAAGACAACTTTGCAATTTCCTTCTAAACAGACTTCATTTAAAATTTATAAAGTTGTTTCCCCCCAGAAAAAATCAAATGGAAGGGTCTGGACTGTAGCAGAATTTATGGTGGGAAAACAGGTGGTTACCATTATCAGACTGGTCAGTGCAAGGTGTAAAATCAGTCAGTTGTGTAAAATCATTGTAGAGTAGTAGAGGCAGTGTTTATTTATTTATCCTACTTAACAGGTCATTTATATTACAAACTAGATTGAGAGAGCTTAATGTATGAGTTTATTTCATACACAATTAACTTTACAGAGTGAAGAATAACTCATAATGTCTGCAAATTTGGAGTCTTGAATAAGAACATGTACCAGTTTGTTGTTGTTATAGTTTTTGTTGTTGTTCTTTTTATACTTAAAAGAACAACAAGGACAGGCCTATGTGAACTATCTCATATATTTTAAAACTAAATAATCATATACAATGTACATGTATATTCAAATTTAGATAGCACTCTTAGTTCAAAGTTGCTTACATTATGAATGTTAAAAATTAAATCCTAAGTGTAAATAATGTGCATGCAGTCTGTACAATTGCATCAAAGATATTAAAATATTTAAATAAGAACAATTTCTCTAAAAGATTTTCTAAGTGTGTATTGTACATCTGTATCATTGAAAATACAGTTGTAGTTTTGGACTTAGATTATTTTCAGCGCAAAATATCAGCTCAATATTTTCTAAGTATCAGAATTACATGTGTACATCTAAAACACAGGTCTTGTCTCAAAAATACACCTGTAAAATTGTTAAAATACACCAGTATTTCTTAGTCAAAATGTCAAATTCAGCAAACACAGGTCCCTAAGACCTGTATTTTTACAAAAACAGGTGTTTTTCAGTCGTCTTACAGTTGTAAAACAGGAGTTTTTTTCGTACGGGTATATATGTTTATGAGAAATAGCCAAAATAGTCTTACATTGGTCATAGTCGATTTGTGCGTACCTTTTCATGCTCTTCATTGTGCAAAAATGTAGCCAAAGATGCTAGCGTAATGAGTAAATACTGTGTGTTGTGAGAGCTTCAAGTATACGGTCCATGACAAGTTTTTTGTCAGTCCACCTTGTAAACCAGTTATTCATTGTTGAAATGGACCTTTCCTGTAGATAGCACCAATATTTTAAATGGCATCTTAGTTCAATAACTTTCATGATTACTGATTTAACTACAATATTCAATATTATCCAATAGAAAAAAATAACACATCTGAGGATGATTTAATGGCTTCACATTTAACCTACATCACATTAAATATCTCGATCTACATAAACTAACCTCGGCCTAATTGAGCATAAACATCTGGCTGGTCTGAATTTAACAGAGTTATTTTCTGCTGAACATTCGAAATGGCGCTGTTATTAAAGGCTTATACTCCTTGGGTGTTTTACATGTGGACACCATTTGAAATTTTCCTGTTGTATAACTTCGTAAAATACCAAAACTCAAAGACGCATGACACTTAAGTATTACTATCTGTTCTAAACTTGCAGCAAAAAAGATACAATATAATTATAAACATCAACTCACTTAAAAACATCAAAACTCACTAGAATTATTATAATTTAATATCAGCAAAATCCTAATTTTACCTTTTCTTAATAAGTCAAAACTCCCGGCGATGCCCAACAAGGGCTAGGTACTTTAAATTTTTATCCGGCGATGCCCAACAAGGGCTAGGTACTTTAAATTTTTATCATTTCATTTACTTTAAGTATGCGTACTGTTGTTATCCTGGGTACCTCACTGAATGGCATCTTGGTTCGACTGTGAAGCAGTCCATTCAATCTTAAGAGTTTACAATATTGAAACTAAACTACTTAGTCACCTATACTTATCTTTATTTTGTTATTTCTCCAACCAGCCAAAAGGTTTTTACATATTAAGGGCAACACATTATAGGTCATATGACAAATTTCCAGCTTTACTGGTGGGGGAAGGCCTCCGAAAGTTCTTTGTACTTTATTTTAGGCATAAATGGGAACCACAGTATAACCACAGACGTTTTCTAAGCTAGCTGGGTAGCTTTCTCACATTTAAAAATTTAAAGTCCCTGTTGGGACTCAAACCTTCAGTGGTGAGGGAAGTGTTTTAAAGTCACTTGGCCATGGACACATCTGGAGTTTGGTTATATCTCGATGGTTAATCAATCTAACCAGCTTTCCTGGATAACTCATCAGTAATTACCAATATCTCCACAAGTGAATGACTACTTTTCCCCCACATGATTTCTGGGCCTACAGTGGGAGACAAATGACAAATTACAGAGAAATGATTCTTTGCCAGAGTAATGAATCAGCCAATCCTGGATTACTAATAGTATGTTCTTCCTATTGAGCCAAGTGGACAGCTACAACATACATTGCAGACTTATTGCATTAGTTGCAAACAAAACTACAAATTGTTTCACAAAATCAACTATCTTTACACATAATAGAAGTAAACAAGTTTTTTCCGCAGGAAAAAATTTTATTTCAGACAAAATAGATTGGTATATGTATACATCATGGAATCAAACTTATCACAAAAAGA
The DNA here is from genome assembly GCF_026571515.1 of Ruditapes philippinarum. Classification (NCBI taxonomy): domain Eukaryota; kingdom Metazoa; phylum Mollusca; class Bivalvia; order Venerida; family Veneridae; genus Ruditapes; species Ruditapes philippinarum. Next base: position 10,941 of record NW_026852254.1, on the reverse strand, counting down.
ACACAAATAATTTAAGTCGTTCCAATACCAAGTCAAGGTATAGCCTCCATCTTCTTTTTTATAAAAAAAAAGTCTTCATAAAGCCTGGTACATAAATGTTCAATTCAATTGCACTGGCAAATATATTGATTCTGTCCAATTAACAATCCACAACCTACACCGTTTTTATTTTTCGTCTATAATTAACTAGCATGTTAACTTTCAACAAGGAAAGGCTTGAGTAGCAAACATATAATAACAAGCTGTGTATGAACATAGATTTTGAACTGGGTTTAACTCTGGCTATAGAAACAATTGTATATATCATTTCTTTAAAAGACATTCATTCTTTGCTATGTACATATTATATTTAATCTTAAAGTTTGAAGAAAATATGATTTTGGTTGTCATCATAGTAAAACTACAGAAATTTTAACAATTTTTAACACCAACATTTTTTTGTATAGTTTTGTTAAAATTTTGATAACTTTTCTTTGTTAAATGTACATTGGCAGACAAAATATCATACTGACCAAATTTTTTAAATTGAGCTCAACCTTATCAAATTGATTTTAAAATCTAAAACAATTAGGGCATACATTGTTAACATTTTCAAGGTATAAATCATTGCAAGGTATTTATTTATCACTGTACATGGTACATTTAAATATTAAATAAAAGACTACCAATACCCCAATATAATCATTTATTCAATTCAATCAGTGGCGAACCTAAAATTTCCATAGAAGCACTATTTCATTATTGACAGCACTTGTACTTTTTAATTTTTAGTAATCAATGTATTAAAATAACATTCTCCCGTGGACTGTGTTCAATCAAAACAAATGAACAGTATTTACATGAAAAAAAGAAAAAACAATAAAAGAGATCCTTTAGGCTGCGATGTACTCAACCACACCCTGACAAATCTACAGCAAGGCCGAGAAAATTATGGAGTCCCTCTCAATCAGAAAGTGTCTATGTATTTGCAAACAAATCTTTAGAAGCTTCAATAACACATGAAATAAAGAATTAAATTATTTCCTTAACAAGAAACAAATACAAGAAAAGATGGTTACATATCATATTACACAAAAATGTTCTATGACATTGACCTAACGAAATTTACCCACTGACCAGTATCCATGAAATTTTTCACACATCCCGTAACAAGACAATTTGTGATTGCCAAGGACTCTGAAAATTTCCCATTAAGTCTGTTGTTTTTAATATTTTTTTTGGCCTTAAATTATTGATATTTTAAACACAATATGCACAACATCTCTTCCTTAAAAGTTTGATGTAGATAGACAGACTAATGCCCCTAAACAATTCAATAACGTCATTTGAATTTCACTAAACGATATGTGATCACTTCCCTTTTTATATCTGTAGTCCTGAAAAACAAAAACAAAACCCTATCAAATACAAATATATGAAATTAGAAATAATAAATCAAAATGCTCAAGTTGCTTATATCAAAATGGTTACTAAAATAATATTTATGATCCCTAAAAGCACTGAATTTGAAGTAATGCAACCGGATTTATCAAAGGAAATTTAAAGACATAAGTACTAAAAAACACTTAAATCTGCCAAAGATGACTTATCAAAGCATGTTATATATATATAGTTGTCTTTCACAATATACTGAAGAACATTTATTACACGATGAAAATAATTTTATACTATAGAACATTTCTAACATGACATTTACAAGGTTTTCATTATTAACAGATTGGCCAACCATATCATTAGTTGAAATGCTGCAAAAATTGGTTGTATTTTAAGCCTGTAAATAACGTTATCCCTTTGACCCATGGCCAAATCATTTTATTTCGTTGAATCATCTCTTGCCCCAGAAAAAATGAAAACCCTGATTTATATTTTCCTATTAGCTACATATATCAAATGTGTAATTCAAAATTGTTTATTTTTCATCATGGCAAGAAATTATGCAGTTTTATCAATTAGTTAAGTAAAGACTTTGAACAACAAATAGCTGTTTGCTTTACAAACCTCGTCTGCATGATGGTTTAAATTGTATTGGCTTACATCAATTTATACTTGGGCAAATAACCCTGTTAAAAAAGTCTTAACAAATATTTTATTAAATATTACGCTCCAACAAGTAAATGAGAACAGAGTGAACAGATTTGTTACCAGAGAGTTGTGCATGTCATGTTACAATGTTCCATTACTGCGGTCAAGACGTCTGTTGGACACCCCAGTTGTACTCCAGTCGACTCAACACAGAGTTGATCAGGCAGTGACTAGTCCTGTAAATGATTGTATATATTACCTTATTTAAACAGATAGATCTTAAGTCTAAATGTGATGAAACTTTAAGATTATTTGAAAACACTCAAGTCAGCTAGTACATATACTTGTGTCATGTGAGAAATCATGGTTGAGAGCATGGTAGGGATAAAACCACACAATTCTTTGTTTAAGAAGTAGACCCATTAACCTCAAGTCTTTAAGGATACATGGTCATTTTGTTATATACTGGCAGACTGTCTGTTAACCATAAACATCATATTTAAAGAATAACATTTGTAAATACACTTACAAGTCATTTTCTAAAATGTCTGAGGGAAAACTCCTGAATAACCTTTAAAGAATGTTTCAACAGCTAAATTTCTTGTCATTTATTTCCTTCCCACATAAATCATTTAATTTCCTTAAACTGTATTTCTCATATTCTGAAAATTGTTTTTCTCATTCAGCACAATATACTTATTTTGCTTGAACTGATTATATTAGTGGTATGATTGTACAAAGATCTTAAAGACAGGATGATTGCAAATATTTGACCATTATTGTTCATATACAGTACTTTCCACATTTGAAGCATTGTTTTTCTCCCATTTTCTAAAGTTACAATATTTCTGCTATTGATCATTTGTTTTATTCTGTTTGTTTGGTTCTACAGCCCACCAACACTGTTTAGGTCAAATAGCGCCGAAACAGAAAAGATAATTTTGGCTCACCCTAGGTGTTACAAATTTAAAGCAACACCAGGGGTCAAAACCAAACACCTGTTGGCGCTAAGAAATGCATAGACTCCAGTAATTTGAATTCATTTTGTCACTTTTTATGATCTTTAAGAGATAAACGGTGGCTACAATTCTGATGCCTCAATCCATAAAGGCAACCCCTCAGCCAAAGGGGATTAGCTATGTACAACACCATTGACAACACTTTGTGTTAAATTTTCAGTTTGTTTCCAACATGGTGTAATTAAGCTAAGAATAGAAATAGTATCATGGCAGAACCTACCTATTTAAAGATGGATGTCTTTCTAGACTCCGTATGATAGTATATATTTCCTCAAAGTCACCTGGTAAATGTGAGTTCTTTGTTATTTCAAAACCAGTCAACTGAAAATTAATAAAATTCTGGTAAACAAAATTGCATTGACAATACATCATACAACTCAACAGAATCAGTCAATTAACTTATATTTAGCGGAAAGGTTTTAATTTAAAACATATGCACACAAAGTCTAAATTAAGAGAATATATCCAACTCTAGTCTATGTTTAAAATGCAATGTAACTATTCCAGGACATTATGCAAGATGCTTCAAGTTACCTGTTGTATGGAATGAATAAAGTATGCATGTAATTGAAACTGAAACTGTAATTGAAGCAGTATTTTGTATTGTGGCCAAAACCAATAGTTTTTTTTTTCTTGTCAAGTCTCTTATGACTCTTGTCATATCATCACAGTCATTTGATTCTCTGAAGCTTAACTAATGAAGGCACACAGTTATAAGCAAATAAGACAAGTCAGTTACTTATAAATAATGATGGTGATGATTAATCAGCATTTACTCTGCCATTGGTCATTTATCCGGCATTTGCTAAAATTTCACTTCTTTTTTGCTACAGATTATTATAACCTGGTTCTTAAGTCTTTCAGAACTGTCCATTATTTACTTTTGGCAATATTTATATCAAAATAATAAAATTGGAACAGTATTAAGGCCTGATCAGACTGCAGGGATGTTCAGGTTGCCAAAATTTTATACTGGTTGCATATCCAAGTCATTATCACGACAAACATGATAAACGATGCATACCTTGAGTAACGTAGCAGCTGGTATAATAATGATAAACGATACATACCTTGAGTAACGTGGCAGCTGGTATAATAATGATAAACGATACATACCTTGAGTAACGTGGCAGCTGGTATAATAATGATAAACGATACATACCTCGAGTAACGTGGCAGCTGGTATAATAATGATAAACAATACAAGTAACGTGGCAGCTGGTATAATAATGATGAACGATACATACCTTGAGTAACGTGGCAGCTGGTATAATAATGATAAACGATACATACCTCGAGTAACGTGGCAGCTGGTATAATAATGATAAACGATACATACCTTGAGTAACGTGGCAGCTGGTATAATAATGATAAACGATGCATACCTCGAGTAACGTGTCAGCTGGTATAATAATGATAAACGATGCATACCTCGAGTAACGTGGCAGCTGGTATAATAATGATAAACGATGCATACCTCGAGTAACGTGGCAGCTGGTATAATAATGATAAACGATGCATACCTTGAGTAACATGGCAGCTGGTATAATAATGATAAACGATACATACCTTGAGTAACGTGGCAGCTGGTATAATAATGATAAACGATACATACATTGAGTAACGTGGCAGCTGGTATAATAATGATAAACGATACATACCTTGAGTAACGTGGCAACTGGTATAATAATGATGAATGATGCATACCTTGAGTAACGTGGCAGCTGGTATAATAATGATAAACGATACATACCTTGAGTAACGTGGCAGCTGGTATAATAATGATGAACGATACATACCTTGAGTAACGTGGCAGCTGGTATAATAATGATAAACGATACATACCTTGAGTAACGTGGCAGCTGTTTTGAGTCTATCATCAGTAGGATCAGCAAGAAGCGTCAACAAAAGTGCACTGATAGCCTGTCGTAGAAACCCAAGCTTCTGTAACTCACCATTCGGTCCTTCAACCTGTTACAACAGAATTGCAGATAAGATAAATAAATTGTTGCCCTATATAAATGCTTCAAACATGTTGACAAAGGAACAAAATGTTCTGGCACTAGCTATAAAGACTTTGCAAACACTAAAACCTTCAACTTCAAAAAACAGAGGATTTAGCTGCAAGTTGAAAATGAATGTAACAATTTTCACAAAATAATATCCCATCTGTTTACCAGCTCCTGTAAGTGCATCATAATTAACAAATACATTGTAGTATCAATTAACAAGCAGCAAAAAAGTACATTTCATCAGATGGTGAACATAAAATGACTTTTAATGAAAAATGGCCAAAATTTGTTTCCTTGGGCAAGAAGCTTTGCTCTCATTGCTTAGTACTGGATGATTCAAGACTGTTTCTATAAGCTTATAGCTTGTTTAACAACCAAACTAAAGCAAATTCTGTATAAACTAAGGGACTGTGTGCAGAGAAAAGTTTTAACAATACCTCAAGGACAAGGAAGAGTTGGCCTATCAACATGGATAGATTACTGAGCTGTGTAAACATAGCTGGATCAGCTACCCAAGCATCACGACTGTCATAGGCACTTTTACATCTGAAATTGTGACATTATTATCATAGTAATCAAAGTTAAAACTGTACAATGTATTAGAAATTGTTGGTTATTACAGTAGCTGCATGCCAACTATCTTTTAAACCATATAAAATTGTAGAACGCCCATATCAAGTTTCTATTTAAAAATAACTTTCACAAAAATTTGAACTATGACATTAAAGTAACTTTATATGTTTAAATATACATTAGTGTTATACCACAATTATTAGAGAAAACAAAACCAGCCCTGGAGGTTATAAAACCTATTTTCTGAGTTGAGTCTAAAATCTCAGAATTTTCATTGGTCAGTGTACATTCTGAGCTAGTTCTGACCACTCAAATACTGGAGATCTGAGTTTGAGCTTAGAAAATTTTCTTTTTTGACCATTGATGCAGGAGTGCAGTTTTCCACAGTACTTATATTTCAGAAAGCTATACAGCAATTATTGAGATGGTTTTGATAATGTAGATTGGAAACTGAACACAATATTTTTATCTGTAAAATAATACAAAATATACCCCTCTTTTTCATATTTCTAAAACACATCACATATAAATGAGCTGTGTCACGACAAAACCAACATAATAAGTTTGCGACCAGCATGGATCCAGACCAGCCTGCGCATCCACGCAGTCTGATCAGGATCCATGCTGTTCGCTTACCAACCCTATTACAAATAGAGAAACTGATAGCAAACAGCATGGATCTTAATCAGACTGTGCGGATGCGCAGGCTTGTCTGGATCCATGCTGGTCTCAAACGCACTATGTTGGTTTTGTCATGACACGGCTCAAATGTCAAACCTCAGAATGATAACTAGCCAGTAGGACTTTACATATACTACCAGTGTTTATACTTACTTATTTAGAAAAAGTGTTCTGAAGTTATTGAATGTATGGTGAGTTTTCAGTTCATTGGCGAGACATTTGCAAATTTGAGCACCTGTATAGCTGAAGTTAGTCTCTTTAATACTCTGTAAAACAAAACAAAATTTTTTTTTTGGGGTTGGATTTTACATCACACCAACACAATAATGGTCATATGGTGACTTTCAAGCTTTACTGTTGGAGGAAGACCTCAGGTGCCTTTGTGTGCATTATTTCAGGCACAAACAGACACCTGAATAGAACCACTAACATTCTGCAAGCTTGCTGGATAGCTTCCTCACATGAAAGAATCAAAAGTCCCTGTGGGGATTCGAACCCACAGAGGTGAGTGGCAAATTGTTTGAAGCCAACGAAAAAAAAACAATTATCTTGAAAGCAATTCCTTCATGAATGTTGTGTCAGGGACCATTTTAGACTATTCTTCAGTTCTTGATAGTAAACAAATGCAAGAAATTTTAACTTCACAAAATCAATGACAGTGACCTGTAATAATATCAAGACCCGTTAAGTTTCATGTGAATACCTACAGTGATTGTGAAAGATACGACCTTTACATAGAATTATATAAATCAACAATAAGGAATAATTCTAAAACAATTAATGATCAAGGTAAAAGTCCTGCAAACAAGCTTGGAATAACAGTACCAGTCTCACTTCAGATGGTCCACTACCTTAACTGCAAAGAAAAGCTTTAAAAATCAGAACCTATTGTTTTGAACACTAAGTTTAGAATATTACAAATGTTCATTTAGTTACTGACAATAAGTCTTAACTCATTCACCCATCACTCAAGGATTGACATTAATGACAACCAGTTTGCATTTCAGTACAAGAACTAGAAACACATCTAACACTAAAAAAAACATACATGATCAAACAGTATATCTATCATTTCATTTAGGACAGCCATATCCGTTATTCCATTTTTCAACTTTGCAGTAATAGGTCTCATGTACTCTTCAACATTTCCTTTCGTCGTTAAGGTTACAACAGCATCACGGAACATTTCCACGGGATCATCAGATTCCATGTATGCCATACCACCAAGTTGAGATTGTTCCGCGAATCGCTCAAATTCTTCAATCTCTGTCTGTAAGATAAGAAACTCGGCATAAATATACTACCTTAACATGGTAATAAAATTTATGTCTGCATATACATAATGAAGACAATGCAAAATGCTTAACACAAAACTACCCTACCAGCTCCTTTACACATTTTTTGATTACATCCATATATTTCAGTTGTCACCAGGAATTTATTCTTTTATTATATGTAAGATTGTAACAAACAGGAGAATTCTCTGATAATTCATAAACAAAACAAAGATTTTGGTCAACTTTATGAATTTATCAAAGTAAACTACGAGAAAATCCTGAATAGTAATTTATTGAATAGTCAACATATCATATCATAGAAATAAGAATGATTCAGAAAGCATACCTGTGTGGGTATCGAGCCATCGGTATATAACGTTGGTGCAGGTACTGGTACAGGCTGTGAATTTAAATGTTAAAAGATTCATTACAACAGCACAATGGATTGAATACAATATGGTTTCAGTAAATGACTAACATAAATATATATCAGTCAGGTCGCATTTCAAACAAATCATTACACTTATATATCTATTAACATTGGTTCTGTCAAGTTAATATCCTTAGAAAAATAAGCAAATCTAACACAAGACCTTAAGTTAGACTTGTCTAAAACCATGGGCCTTTGTTTATCACTCCAACTTATCACCTGTCAAGATTTGGGGAGGACTTGAAGTCACTTCTGTTAATCTGCCAAACAACCAGATTTTAAAAGATCTGTATGCTCTAAATGAATGATAAGATAAAGGAACTTGAAATAGACACCACAGCAAGGTTACATTACAATATTATCTGCCGGATTCTAACACCAACATTTGAGCCATGTCACGACAAAACCAACATAGTGGGTTTGCGACCAGCAATGAGCATGGATCTAGACCAGCATGCGCATCCACGCAGTCTGATCAGGATCCATGCTGTTCGCTTACCAACTCTATTACAAGAAGAGAAACTGATAGCGAACAGCATGGATCCTGATCAGACTGTGCGGATGCACAGGCTGGTCTGGATCCATGCTGGTCGCAATTTGTCGTGACATGGCTCATTTATATTTCAAGTTCAGTTTAGAAGCAGAACGCTTATTTTTTTTAAAAATGTGCGTATCAATTATTGGATTAATGACAATTTTACTTGTGCACACTTACTTCAAATTCAGATTGCTGACTAAATTTTGGAACAAACACTGGTGCATCTGCAGACAAAGTATATTTTTTCTTCGGACTGTTATTTGCTGATCCAGAGTTCTGGCCTGAAAAAACAAAATATAAATTAAATTAAAAACATAAAAAATTGTTAATTATGCAGACAAAGATTACACCATAATAAAAAAAACTTCAATTCAGTTTTCATTATTTAGAACAAACGAGGAGAAAAGTCAAGTTTTTTTGGGCTTTTTGGACACAGATCCATGAGCAGCCATGAGGTACTATTCTTTTTCTTTTTAAACACACTATATATCATTTCTAAAAAAAAAAAAACTGCTCACAACTGATTTCATTAGGAATGCTGATGTTTAAATAATAAGTATTTCAATTTCTTTATAATTCAGCTTTAATACAGTCATGACTATACGTATTTTTTGTCATGATTCTACATATTAATTTCAATTTTCAAAAAGACCTTTTTAATAATCACGGAGAAAAATTATTCAATATAACAGAGCTCCAGATAGAATGCTTAACAGCATAAAATATGCATAGTCTAGAAAAATACAAAATATGCATCAATTTCAGAATTCATGTGTCACAGTTCACACAACAAAATCAAAATACCCTTGTTTATCAAAACTCGTGTATGAAGAATAGTAACTAGTAATTGATATTTCAAAAGGAGATGTTTTGATTTCATCAAATTTAAAATACAATATATTTCCACTTTATTGGATGGAAAACAAAATAAAAAATGTCAACAATACTTTATGTTGAAAATGAAAGTAGTAGGAAGTGACATACGATAAAGGGAGGTAACTCCCGTGTAACCTGAAATTATTGATAAGTAATCATCGTAGGCAGTCAATGAATCTAAGATTATGAATCCAGCCAGAATTCCAGTTTTGAATTTATTCTTCTATATAATTAACTAAATTTTCTAAAAAATTTCACTGGCCCAAACTAATTTTCACTGGCCATGGGCCACCGGGCCAGTGCTAAATTTGATAACTGATGTACAGCTGCATATATACTTCAAAATATATACAGTAGAATCCCTACTTGAGACCACCTAGGAATTAAGACCACCCCACTATTAAGACTAGTTTTTAAAAGAAGAGAATTTTCTGGGTTTTTTTTATGTCAATGATTACATGATCCATAATTAAGACCACCTAGCTTATCCACTTTTAAGACCACCCAATTCAGTCCAAATTATTTGTTTTGTTCTTTATTTGACCTCACTATTGAGACCACTAATGTAAAAGTGAACACCTACCTAGATCACATACTTGTTGTTATGTGCTTGATTGCTCTTAGGCATGACACTTGATTACACAAGGTGTCAAAAACTGTTGATATTGGGATATTTAATGAAGTAAGGTGAGAAAGTAAATTTTAGAGAGGTTAAATGTTGCTTTAAGCACATTTATTTTGTGAAGAAATAATATCTTATATGATATGTGAATTATGTACATCATATTATAATTAATATTGAAATCAGAACAAAGAGAATTTGATATTAAATTTCTTCAGAAATATGTTTTCTTCCCATTAGATGTAACATTATAACATAACATTATAACTTTTATATTGTATTTGCAAGTTAAGATACATATTGTTTGTTCCTACAAAATGACTAAGATAGACCATGGTCATAATGTGTATAGTCAATGATAAGAATATCAACAATTAAGACCACTTTGGTCCAGTCCTGATGGTGGTCTTGAGGGTTTTTACTGTATGTGATATGTAACCTCCAAAAATGGTACTTAGCCTCCTGGTACATTTCCTCCATGGTACATAACCTCCAGTAATCATTATAAACATATCTATACATCTGACAAAAGTATAACACCTTTTAGAAGAGATGTGCAATAAAAAAATTTATTCACTACACATTGCCAAACTTCTATTAGGTGTAATTCTTATGTAGATAATGGCTTCATTTCATTCATTTGCCAAATTCAAGGTGTTCAGGTCAACAAAATATTAATTGTGCCACATGGGTCTTTTTTAGGACAATGACCTATTTAGCAAATCATTGTAAAAGTACATTTTTCATTTACATAAATTTTTCTGCTTCATAAACACTCCATATTATACCATAACATTTTGACAAATTAATGTTTCAAAGACATGAAATTCACAATTAAACCAATCATTTTATCTTTATAAGTGTATAACTATATTGATGAAATACCCACGA
>NW_026852253.1:0-100673 GCF_026571515.1 Ruditapes philippinarum | reverse complement strand
TATCTGGTCAAACAAGTACATTTTGTATTAAAAGCCTTCGGAAGGTTATTAGATACGGAAAAGGGCGAAGTTTGTCGAAATTTCACGACAAGATGGTGGATTGGCGAGGAATTTCGTCGTCGAATCTTTGTATAGTAAATATGAATGTTTTCTGTTAAAAACTTTTATATGTTTTTATACATGTATTAATTAGGAAATGTCTCTATTTCAGGTGCGTGAAATACAGACTTATGCGTGAGGTTTTGATTGTGACGATGTCAGTTGCTTGCAATAAAGTCAAAGCATGAATAGGGTGGCTGATTTCTGCCAAGCCGTGTCATCGCGCCTAGTTATCGAGTCTTCGCCTTCGACTTTTGAGGGGCGAAGATACGAAATGACAGAAATCAGCCACCATATGAGGCGAGTGATTACAAATGAAATTTGAGATAAAATATTACAAAATATACTCAATATAAATGTAAAATTTGAGATATTTAAGATACTTTGAAATTAGAGATGAGTCGCTGTAGCGCCGTTATATGTCGCAACGCCGCTAAATGTGGCACCATTGCCGCTAAATATCGCACAATCTTCTGCCGATAAATGTCGCACGATTTTTCCCTTGTCGTTAAATGTCGCGACACTACCATCAAATGTCGCAAAGTTTATTCATGAGTTATTTGTAACTAATTAAAAATTAAAAGTTCAAATCACTTTTATTTTATATTAAGGGTTTTGGAGCTCCTACTTAAGATGAAATATTTCTCAACTCCTAATGATAGTTTCATCTCCAAAATTAGGCTATAACTCCTTAATAACAGTTACAAAGTTGTAGTTAGTTTTTAGAACTTCTTACAAGAGTACCCATGTCCTAATAAGGGTTTTATAAATCCTTAAAAGTGAAAAAAAAACTCAATAAGTTTTTAAGACTCCTTTAGGAAATCCTAATGATGCTTTTATAATATCTAACTTAACGTGAAAAGGTTCTTAAATCTTCTTAAGAGAAGTATATAAAAGTCATAATTAGAAATCTTCGTTTCGGCGCACTATATGTGTCATGTAGTCGTGTCTTCGCCTCAAAAAGCGAAACCCAAAGACAAGATAATTAGCGAATATATCGAGTTTTCGACTTTCGGGTTGGAGACACTACGACTTGATATATTGTCCTGTTTTTGATAGCTCGAATCCAAGAAATTTGATCCACTTACATACCATTTATATTGACATAATACCAGTTCTTAAACATGAATTTAGAGTTGCGACATTTAACGGTAGTATTTGAACATTTAAGTGGCAATAGCGCGACATTTAGCGGCAAGTGCGATATTTGGTGTCGTTGCGACATATAACGATACCAGAGTAGCCTCCTGAGAAATGTTTTTAAGCTTTGTTATAGTATGATCCGTTCTCTCTCAAATTTCTGCTCGTCACTTTTTTTTTCATTGTGCACCTGCTCGTTGTTGTTTATTTTTAGTTAGTTTAAAAGGTTATTTTCAGTTTTTGTTCATTATTGAAACATGTACACACAATTTTATTCACCAAACTTTGCCAATATAGTTTGTTTCTTTTCCGTTATACTTTTGCATCCATGGATCGTTCCAGTCCTTTGGGTTCAGTTGATGCCATCTCGGGGGTTGTTCAACCTCAATTAACGCCTTGCCCATGTATTTCGACATATCCGTAGGTTTTCTGCGATTATAGAATTCTTGCAGCTCTAATCCTAAAATATAGTACATAGCAAACAAGTCTTAATTTTGTCTAGTTTCGCGGCATATACATACCAGGCCCAAGACATGCACAGTTATTTTTGCTATGCGTTCTTTTAAGATCTGAATAAACATGCAATATTCACTAAACGTTCCAAACAAATTCATCAACCTCAACATTTTAAAATTCACATACATGTACATGTCACATACATGTACATGTATACATAATTATTTTAGCATCAAAGACACTAGTTCTCGTATTGCGGTTAACCAAGGGCAAGTAACTATGGTCTTTGTGCCTTTCACTTATTCTCCACGCAGTGATCTCCCCTTTATTCTTCATAGTTGGCCTTTCACGTTCCTGTCTTTTTTTATTAGAGTAGTGAAGCAGTTTACTGTTTAGTGTGCAAAAAGTTATTTTTTAATCATTTTTAAACGAATTTAAGAAATCATTTCACCAACATAATTTCGTGTTTCTGTTATAGCATAGAATCACAACAAATCCACACAAGTTCATAAAGTAATACGTATCAGTACTGTACAAGTACCCGGATGTAATTATCTTCTCAGAATTATATTTTTCTGTGGTTGTTGTTGATTGTTTTGGGTGTTTTTTTATTGGAAGGTTCGAGATGTCGCCATATCATCTTTAAATGTTCTTTAATTGTTTCTGAGAAATCATTGCGGATATATAGGAAAAGGGCAAGGTATCGTCTGTAAGGTACATGTACCAAACAACTTACCTATTACTTCAGTTTGTGTTTCTTTATCGTTATCATTTTCATCAATATGAGTCTGTTGATCGGTCGTCTGCCTGTAGTTAAACGTGCAGAAAATGTTGAATAGATGTTATATGTAAAGTTATGAGTGCGACAATATATAAAATGGTTAAAAAGATACTGTATACATGTATTTCATAAATTTCACAAACTGTGCAATAAAATTGTTTTTCAAACCATTTCTAGCCTACGTTTGAGATAAAACTATATCTTTTAGAAAAAAACGTATACAAATCATAACTCCAATTGTATATACATGAAAGTGTTTTCTTGCATCGATTAAAACAGTCACGGACACATTCGCTTAAGTCATTTGAAAGAGCTAGCTTCTTGAAAAAAAAAAAGATTTTATTTTGTTGAAATAGACAATCAAAAGTTACCATTGTGGTCATTTAGAATAGAAAAATAACATTTTCGGGTCTAGGAAAAGTCTGAAGATATTAAAATTACCTTTTCATTGTACACGCTTTTCTGACTAAAAGAAACACAATTATTGGAACAGCCACAAGCAGTAACAAGATTATGACGAGGAGCGCCATCACAGTCTTTCCGTCACTAGTACTCAGGAAGCCTGTGGGCGTGGTCATTTGGGGCGTGGTTTTCGGCCATGGTGTCGTTGTGTTGGACGTGGTATTGGTTAAAGGAGTTGTCACCTGTTTCCAAATGCAAAAATAAGAAAAGTACTTTACATACGTTTCAGAATAAGAACAAATATTTATATATTTATATCATATACGGTAAATATTTTGCAGAATTAATACACTCGTTCCTTTTTTCTTCATAAACATACGGCAGATATTTTCATGAATGTACATTTATTTTTATTCATAAATATATATACGACATGCAGGAATAAGTGAGAGCTGTAAGTCAAATCAAAGGCAATTTGACTAAAGTTAAGATCTACATTACTGAGTATTAGTTTTCCAGTGGTTAAAACAACCGAATCGCTTTCAAAATTGTGAAAGCTCGTCCATGATTGGCTGCTTGAATTGTCACGAGAAGGTGACCTGCTATGGGTGCCGGTTAGATCCTAATGTGTAGCATTTACAAGTTGCTGAATTAAATCAGATTGAATTAAAGACTAATACAGTGTGAAGGAAATCCTAAGAGTGCCGATACGTGCATTCTGTTTCTGGCCTAAGGAGACGCCTGAATAGAAAAACCATAAAAACAATCAAACCTGTGTTAAAAAACACCTCCGAAAAAAAGATCACACTGTAAATAAAGACAACTTTTTGACAAACCTTCATACATATAAATAAAACATAGTAAGTAATCTCTAAATAAAAACCACTTGTCTGTAAAGGCTATGCACGGTTTGTCCTTTTTATGACCTTTAAGCAAAAGGTTTGACTGTAACTGCAATATGGTTTGTTCTATAGCGGTGATGTGCACGTGATTCCAAATCAGTGATCTGGGTAATTATTAACAACCCAACATCGAAGATTCCTTCAAGAGCTACATAATACTAATTGCGTCAGAAAACAAATATATTTACTCTTACCTGACTCATCCTTCAATTAATTCTGGTAATAATTATTACCACAAACGTTAAGAAAATTTGATAATCCCGTAATGTAAATAAACAAATTTGTCACTTGCAATGTTTTCTTTCTTCTAACGTAAAACTTGCCACAGAGGCGACATTCAGCGTGGGTATTTTATCATAAAATAAATAATTTCATGAAAAGTTTTACTCTGATAAGAAATTGAAAAGAACAGAAATATGAAACAAAGGGAAGTAACACTAGCTCAATTCTCGTTTGTCGGGCATGAATTGTGTCCCTTGAAATGGGCGTTTTATTTAATAAAATAAATGTATATGCATTTACAGTTGTTATTTTAAACATAATAAGCTATAGTAATATAATTTTCTATTTCGATCCTTTTTAAACCAGAAGTACACCTTTGCGGGTTTCGAGAGAAGAGGGTTAGAGGCTAGTGCCGCAAGTATGGTGTAAAAGTTACCCCAATAGCATAGCTAACACTCAAGATGCTAACTATATTTTTACTGCTCCGCTGCGAGTATCTTAGAAATTCGTTATTAGAGATACCGAGGATCGGATTCTCGACGTCACATAGTACTGTCACTGAACTATAAATACGCATGCTTTCTTATTGGTGTTCGAATAAGTCTCTTTCTTTTTACAAGTTTATTTCATAAATAAGGATTCGAAATGGTTAATAGGACAAGATTGAAACCGGTTCAAGAAACGGAAAGCCTTATTTTCTTGTGTCTGTTCAAAATCATATTACCATCAATGTGTTTATAAAGTAGAATTATCTTCTTCCGACCGATCGGACTCTTTAGCCCTGGCCTATTACTCATTCAAATGCTGTTTATCTCTGCAAGAAATGTTGTTTATCACTGCATGATTTCAAGGAAGTGACGTTGGCATATAGTTGAACCATGGATCATCCGCGTGTTTAGTGCAAGTCATAAAGTACTGTTATTTGAACTATTAGCAAATAGGGGCAATAAACTTCAAGCTATCGATCAAGATGCCATGCCATGAGGTTGTTTATTATAGATGGTTTAAACATATTCAAAAGGCTAGGTATAGTCAATTCGAAATAAAACAGCAATAAATACATTGAAAATAAACGTCAATAAATATCATATTAACGTCACATTTACTTACTTATCAATTCACATGATCTTCACGTCACGCCTGCCTTTAGAAGGCTTGTTAATGATATATTATAGAAATCTTTTAGATCTTGAAAAAAGATTCTTTTATGGATGACTCTGGAATGATAAATGGGCAGGGTCGTAAAGATCAATTACAAACGTGGTTATTTATTGATGATGTCAAATATTTTGTTTATTTTTTTTTCAAATAAGTATTCTTATATAAACAACTGATGAACGCTTTTATAACTTGGGGAGGGAACTTTTTAAAATCTTGTTTAATACAGTTTAGTTTGTATATTCTACTTAAAATCTTTAGAACTTTATGTCACCGAAAAGGTTACTAAAATTTGTTTTGGTCCCCTTTCATCCGAGCCCTTTATTTGAGACTAAGTTTAAACACTAAGACTAACCAGTTGACGCGACTAGGTGCTCAATCGATGTTGCTAGGTGTTCAATTATCGTGACTATGTGCTCAATCTACGTGACTAGGTGTTCAGTTGACGTGACAAGGTGCTCAACCGATGTAGCTATGTGATACGTTGACGTTAATAGGTGCATAGCTATGTGGCTTGTTGTTCAGTTGTCGTGGTTATTTCTAAATCGATTCGGCAAGGTGTTCAGTTAACGTGACTTTGTTGTCAATCGATGTGGCAATGTGTTCCGTTGAGGTTATAATTTACAACAAACATTAAAATACTTTAAAGATCTCACAAAGAGTTCGGCACAAAGTTTATTCAAATCCTTTGACTTATTTTTGCCTAACTTAGCTCTGGGTTGCGCATACACATGACTTGCGTAATAATTCAGACGTCATTTTGAAGTTTATATAACTCGATTTTGCCGTCACGCGGTGCACTTTCAAGAAACCGGGGATTATACATATATGATATAAGGCTTAGTCAGTATAATTAATTTATTTTGTTTGTAATAATAATAATAGTATCAAAATTGTTCAAACATCAGCTTTTTATTCAAAATTTAGCAAATACGTACCAGACTGTTCAAATTTATAAAAACCGCAAATATTTATTTTAAAAACCTGTATGTCTAACGTGTATATATATGGTCAAAAAAGATATAAATGTTCATTTGACAATGCCCCAGTGCTTTTAACAGACGTAATGTACTTTTATTTCGGCCAGTTGTGTATTTTAACATACAAATTTAAATTTTTCTTTTCAAAATACCCCGATGATTTGTATACTACTCAAACAATTGACAAAATATTCAATAAATTAGTTCCTTATTATGCTTGTTCGATTTCAAACTTCAAAGGCGTGATTTATCTTTACAAAGGAAACCCGTTCATGTTTACAAATAATCAAATGCATCAATTATAAACGTTCATATGCTATGCTTAGTGGAATTATAAATGTAAATACAGACTGTTCATCATATGTTGACTCCAATTTATTTTAAAAGGTTCAACGATGATGATTATACGTTATGTATGAAAGGAAACTATTTGATTCTACAGTTAGTCTATTTGAAAACTATTAAAAATTTGACTGGTTTACGAAACACGTATTAATGTGTTTTCGGAACTAAAAAGGCGAAAACATTAAGTCAACAACGCGCATGTATGATGTCTGTCATACTTTCGTGAAATTGCTATGATTACTTGCTTACAATTTCTTGACGTTGATTGTTCTCAATGAACCACATGCGCAGGGAACTGGGATTTAACTCTAGTTTGTGAAACCCCTCTGATATTTAGATATCAACTTAAGTTCTTTTTAAAGTTAAAAATCACACAAAAACTAATGCAAATAGCACAAATTTCCCCCATGACCCCCATCTGGGATTTCTCCTTGTCGAACTTTGGGATCTGCACCTGAACCAGGTTCGAGTGACAAGACAAAAACACCAAAAAAAAAATAAATAAATAAAAATAATAATAATAATAATAAAAAAACTGGTTTGATGATTATGATCTAAAATATTACTTTTATATGAACATGACCATTGACAGCTTGATACCTACCTCATACGGAAGATCAAAACTCCATGGCAAGATTCGAACCCACAGAGATGTGGTATTTTTAGCACCTTAACCATTGACCACAGAGACCCAATTGTAGATGATGCATTGAGCTGTTGAATAATCGGCATCCTTGATCCTTTTCGTGCCTTTTGGTTATAAACAATCTGATAAACATTAGTAAAATAAAGAGCAGCAAAAGTTTTGTCCTCTAAACGCTTCCGTAATAATTTACGGAAACGGCGAAGTTGACCGTAATTACTTGGATTCAATACATAAAATAAAGTCTTGTTCAAATTTTTAGAGTATTAAATTTAAGTCATTAACTTGATGAGATTCTGAAATAATCTTGTCCAGCTTCATTTTATAAAACTGTCGTAATCAACTTCGGAGTGATAAAATCAAGGTGATGAAAAGGCAGCCAACTGGAGCCTGGCCAGACTACACGGATGTACATGCTGGTCTGACCGTTTATACAGGTGGTAAACTGTAAATTAATCACTCCCCGTTCAAGCAGGGAAAATGGTTCAAGAAAACCTATAGACATTAAAATACATTAAGATTTAAAAGTACATGACTTTGTACGATTTTGACTGTTTTCAAAAAGTGAAATGTAGCGCGAAAACGTCATTCAAGCCACTGTTATTTATTTACTGTAAGTTCTCATACATACGTACCTACTACACACGATAAATATGCAAATTATATAAATGACCGAAAATCAGTTGATAGATTTTAAACTTTTTCAAATTGAAATTACCGTACAGAGATAAAAGTAAGTGTAAGAAATTTAATTCAGTGAAATGAATATATTCGTTTTCTATTAAGGTAAAGGTGTGCTTTAAAAAAAAATAAGTTTTCGATATATCGAAAGTACATTTCTATGAATAAGTATGGATTTTAGGGAGATATTCACTTAAAACTTAAAGGTAAGATTTTCTTTTATAAACGTATAGTTTCTCACTAATCATAATTTAATAAAAATCCTAAAAGGGGAAATATTCTTTTCTTTTGCCTGTTAAAATAGTGAAATCCAATTTTAAAAATACCGATTATTTTAAAGAAGAAGAAGAAGAAGAAGAAGAACAACAACAACAACAATAAAAGCAACAACAACAACAACCCCTTAAGGTATATATGTATTATATTAATGGACACACACATATATATATATGGATATAACAATTCAATATAAGACTTAAACTACGAATTCTTTTATTTCTAAATATAATCTTTAAATAAAAAAACATGTATGAGTGCTCGTTTCTACATATGGAATGATAAAATTGTTTGCTTATCAAAGCCTTTTTAAATAAATTCAGGGCAACGGAGCTGGGCATTAGGGAAATGGGAACACTGCCTGAATATAAATCCAAGGGTAGCGAGTTCGATCCACTCTTTCTAACTAACATGTGTTTAGAACGAGACCTTAAATAGTATAGTGTCGCGTCAACGTGTTTTATTAAAATAATAATAATAATAATAATAATAATAAATAACAACGTATAACACTGTCCTTCTAAGCATATTTTTTCAATTGGGTAGTCCCGTATTGTTCGAGCCTACACATAAGTAGAGTAGAAGAGTTTGTTCAGATACTATGCCGTTGGCTTCTTAATTTTGATGAACTAATATTCAGAATTCCTTTACATTAAATATACAGTTTAAAACTAAAACAAGACTATTCTATTAAAAAAAAATTTCAGCATAATGCGTTATGCAACATCCTATATTTTAACTATTTAGTGTTTTATTCATAAAAATATTTAAATATCAACACCCACCCATCCACTCAACAAATACGCTACACCCTCTCCGCCCCCCCCCCCCCCCATCCCCAGACCCCAAGACTTTAAGCAGCTAAATAAAACTGTTAACATATATGTCAGATGCATAAAGTTTGTGTTCAAGGTTGATAAGTGTTTCTAAGCAGTGATCATGGGTTCGAGCATTACTGGGACGTTGTTTTCAGATTCCCTGATATAAAATTAATACTGGTCATCCTGGAAGCTTCCTCGGTCATTTCCCAACACATATGCAAAGAACACTACCTTTATCTAATTAATAATTATCTTAAAACTTTGTTAAGCTGATTTTTTATATTTTCTTAGTGTTTTTTCATTAAATACATGTTTATAATCAGGATGGGGTACAAGGTAAAAAATTTCCTCTTCCCTTCTGGATGGATGTCATTTGACAAATGCCTTCAGACCTTGTCACAACAGATTTGTTTACCTGCTAGTATTGTTTTATTATTATAATTTGTAAATGCTTAACTAGTAAAATGTATTTATATGTAAATAGCTTATTTTATATTTGTTCAAACTTTCCTTTGTTTTATATCTTTTTCAAAAAGAACTCATTTTTGTTCTAAACATCGCATGACAATCTCTGTAATATAAGTTTACATTTTATATTATTTACTTTGAATTACTTATTATTTTTCACCAATTAATCGAAAGTGATCACGATTTTGACCAACAGAACTTACTTGGAAAGCATTCTCCTCATTTCTCTCTGATGAGTAAGGCAATTGAAAGTAGGATAATTACTTGTAATCTATTCTAGGTTAAAAGTGTTTCTTATATTTCACTTTATACGGTGACATACGTGGTGTTTTCTCAATATCACAAATGCCAAGAATGCCTTATAGCATTAAAATCTCATCAATTTATTTAAGATAGCCTCTTTATATTTAGTTGATAATTGTGCACCCCAAATGATATTTTGATCACGAAGCTTTGATTCTTAATAGCTTTGCATTGAATGCATTTTGAATGCATTTTGAATTCATTATATAGCTTTTGGGCATTTAATGTGATTCAAAAAAGAGGAATTTAGTAATAAAATTAATTTTTTATTCATTGTTTCCGTACATTTAAAGCCTCTAATGTCTTGGCACTGATTCATCGATATTTTTCTTCACCTTTATTGCCAAATCGATATCTTTTATAAAATGTTTGTCAACAAAATAATACAGGTATATCTATATGGGTAGGTATAATCACGGAAAAGTAAAAACAAATTCAAAAAAGACCGGATAGGACACGATGATAAATTAATGTAGTAAGATATATTAAATCATTTTTTTTTAAACTTTAATGTCAATATACTATCAACGTGGCATGCAAAATTCAATTTAATTTGAAAACACCTATTCAAAACCTGCCCGAATCATATAAAGTGAAGGAGTATAATTTAATACCTCCTTGATTAGTTTATAATATTTGATAAAATAGAAATTTGAATACTGAAGTTAAACTGTTTAGATCTGTAAATAAAATTTTATAAAGGGAATTTTTTTATTCCATAGTGTGTGTTTAGTTACTAGTAGCAAAATTTTATGATGAATTTGGTATAAAAGATGTGTAGAATAAGTGAAGGCACGCTTTTTTGTATATCTGTTCCTTGAGAATGTACCATAGAAATTGAATTTAAGACCAAGATATTATAAAATTGAGTGCTTAATTGAAATAAAAAAAACGCCTTAATTAATGATTAACAAAACGTTTTCATTTTTAAAGACATACTATGCTCATCCTTGAGTAAAATATTTTTTATCAAGGTAATACATTAAAATCTATGAAAATCTTACTGAACATGTGTAATTTGAATCAAAGAAGAATAAATCAAGTATGGGAAGCTGCGTTTCCTGTAACAGGACACGTAAAGTTGTGTTTTTTTTCTTAAAATACTGCCAGTTTTTTTAATGACACTATATTTATATTGTGTCCATTTATATTGTGTAGAATTAAAACATAACATATCTACTTTGTGTGAAGTCAAAACAAGTTTATTTTATATTTACAAATATACTGTATAGCAAAATATCATCATTTTCTATCAAATTTGAACTTAGTTTATCTTGAAGTTGAAAGAAAACAATTAAGATTAAATCTTTTCATTATAAAATTTCAAAACATTTCTAGTAGATTTTTTGTTTTCCGTTTTCTATGTTTGATTTTTATCTGGTCTTTTATTTTCAACAAGGAACGTAACGTTAAGTTGCAAAGCGAACTATTTTTGCTCAGGGCCGCGAAATGTCATTTGGTCACGCATTAAAATTAGTCCCTTGTATTTTCTTATGTAAGTTATGAATGGCAAATCAGTTTGGGGAAAATATGTATATATCTCAATTAAATGTGATTTTTTTTATTATAATAACACTTTACCCCCAAGTAGAACTTTCCTTTTTAAAGAACTGTTTAATGAATAGGCAACTTTCTGTAATTATAAACAGCTTTTACTATCTCCGATTAAGTAATAATTAGTTTTTGAACATGCATTTGATACCCTATTGACGAGCGTTTTATTGTAAAATATTCTATTAAAAAGGGGTATATATACTTTCTTGACATAACAACAATTAAGTAACATTTGAATTCTAAAAATCTTTCAATAGACTGTTGAATAAGGACATTGGGTTTATTAGAAAATGATATATGAAGTGGAATTTTAATTCATTGCATTTAAAAGACAAAGACTTTATAACATTGTAAAATGCTGTTTTCGTGTGTTATTATATGTAAAGAATATTGCAATGAAATTGAAAAGTTTAAACATAAAAGGGGCTATAACTATATAAAAGAGTATAAAACTGAATTAGGATGTCAGAGAAATCAGGACAGGGTTTCGTTTGTGTGTTGGTAAAAATCATACCAAAGTACCATATATGAAAGAAAAATATTTGTATATTTCTGACAAAGCAAAGGGCGCATGCACGAAATCAATAATATTAAAATCTTCTCAAATATTTGTTGAAACGTTTGTAACGTAAATCTGTTTTCTAACATACGTTATGCGCATTACATAATAGAGGCACTATTTTACTATATCTTTCCTCAAAAACATTAATGGGCATAAAACATAAAACATATTAAAACTCTTTCATATACATGTTATGATTTTTTTATAGCAATTCAATGACAGTGTAATGCAATCGCATCATCTCGGCCCTTTCTGTCAAACTTCGGATAAGAGTTGTTATCATTGACAATAGTCGAGATGTTCCGATTGCAGTGAAATGATTGGGAACTATAGAACTGTTCAACTTTTTTTTTCAATATTAAAATAGTGTAACCGGAAGTACAGAGTCCGAACAAAATGCGCAGATGCCGGGTGTCTTTGACTCTATACTGATGGAATAAAAACAACTTATATAGTCATTTCTGCTGCTCACGCATTAGTGGAAAAATAGAATGATGGCATACCATCAATATTTACCATAATTAATCACCATATTTCTACTGCGTAATAAACGCAATAATAGTTTGTTTTTTTCTGCATATTTTGACCATATGCAAATCAGCATGAATCTGGAGAGATGCTGCTTTTACGTTTATTATTCTATTGCAGGTATAATTAGCTAGTAATGTAAGAAAGCAACAACAAATAACAGCCGAACAATATAAGGAACAAACAACAACAAAAAAACAACAGCGGCATCAACAGCGACCAGAACAACAGTTGGTTTAACAACGCAACAGCAACGGAACTAACAACAACGGGATCAATACAAACAACAACTGATTAAAATTATATAACATAAGAAATAACAACAACTGCAAGAGAATTATCAGCAACATCAATTATTACAACAAATATATCAATAAAAGCAACAACAACACCGACGACGACATCGACTACAACAGCAACAATTGTCATAGCAACAAAGTCAACGTGTTAGCTTGATACAATTCAACTTTCGCAAAGTATATAAAGGTCGCCTCTGCTCGGCGGGACACCCCGATGGCAAAATTGGTTGTGTTTTGTTTATTGTCCATTGCTGTTTTTTACCAGCTTCTCTCGATTGCAGAAACAGCGGTAAGTTATATGGCAGTGGCTTATTTCTAATATTAACATTATGTAATACTATGTGAATCTCTACTTTATTTTGAAAATGGAATAGTATAACGTTTGAGCATGAGATTTCAATATTACACCTTCCTTAAACCCATTCCCAAGACATAAAGACATACCAAACACCCAGGTTTCAATTCAAAGCTAAATATTACAATACAAACTTTGATATACCTTCATAAGCTAAACTAATATTATTTTCCTTGTCACGCCCTCCGCCCTAACCTGTCCTAACCAGCCCATTGTACCAAATGCCAGTTCTACACACAAAAAGAGGAACCTAGCATTAGCAGATTAAGACTTCCTAAAGCTTTTTGTTTGTCCAAATTTAGTTTATATTCTAACTGAAAAGTACACATCTAATCAAATTACAGTACAATGAATAGATTAAACGAAAGTATGTCTTAATGGGTGAAAAATTATTCATTCAGAATCCCCGACACCCTAATAAAAATTTGTATGGATATATCAGGTAGTGAAAATACAAAAATAAATATTTCTATTGTGTTACTTTATATATGATATACTCGAAATTGTAACGCCAATATATCTTCTGAACGCGGAGACAATTATACCTAAATCTACGACAGACCGGTGGTGATATTTCAACTTCTTAAATTCTGGGGTTCATCTTCATGAACTCACAATTTCAACTTCATAATTTCACGATTTAAAAATACAGAATTCATAAATTCACGAATTCACGATTTCAGCTTCAATTCACGATTTCAACCTCACAAATTCACGATTTCAACTTCATGAATTCATATTTTGAACTTCGCAATTTAACTTTACGAAGCTGAAGTCGTAAATTTACGAAGTTGAAATCGTGGTTCGTGAATTGATGAAGTTGAAATTATCGTGAATGGATGAAGTCGAAACTGAATTCTTGAAGTTCATATCGTGAATTTGTGAAGTTCAAATCGTGAATTCTGTATGTTGAAAAATTAATTCCGGGAATTAAGATTGTGAATAAACGAAGTCATGAACTTAAAATGTCCCCACCGGTCTTTCGTAGAAATATTAAGACCTCCGGGGGTAATAGATATACTATGCAACAGAAAATAGGAATACAAAACATATTTCAAAATTGTAATTTTATATAAGATATGATAATTTCATCAATCGATCAAAACAGACATTGATTATACGAAAATGAAAGGGAAATACGAGCTATATTTGTATAACAAATTATTATAGCAAACTTGTCTTTTTTGTTAACTATGTTTGAAAAATTTGCTGTCATACATTGACAATTGCTCCTGTGAAAACTAATAGGGGTTAGTTAAATAAGATAAACTCTTTTGAAACCGAATATTCGGCAATGAATTCAATAAATACCATTTAGTATATTGAAACAGAATATTTAGAAGAAAATTCAATAAATATCATTTAGTCTAACTTTAGCAACACCATTCTTTGAATACTGCAAAATACAATAATTTCGCGACATAGTATTCCGCAAATTTGTAAGTTATTTTTTTTATTTATTCTCTTATATTTTAAACCGCGAAACTAAAATCCTGTCAACAGACAAATCCTAACATTTTTTTTGTCGACACATACTCAATATATTTTTCTTCAACACCCTATATCCGTAAAGGTTGCTCGCAAATTTAATATTTTATCCAAGAGAAAGGCAGTCTCTTTGACCAACATTTGCGGGCAAAATATGAAAGTAACAAGTACTGTTTTATAATTATGATAAACCGTGCATTCCATAGAGGTATCTTTACATCCAAGGAAGAGAAAACTCAAAAACTCTAACCCAAAGGCATTCGTTACATACATTCTACACATACATGTAGTTTCTATGGGCAAATAGTGTAACAGTGCATCTTTACGGAATGCCGTTAGGGCCATCGCCTATGAATGTGTTAATCTGAAACGCGATAGTCGATAGTACAATGGTGAAAACACGAAATCACGAAACTACGATGGTGAAAACGCGATCGTACGATGATGAAATCACGACAGCACGATGGTGAAAACGCGATAGTACGATGATGAAAACACGACAGTACGATGATGAAAACGCGATAGTACGATGGTGAAAACGCGATTGTACGATGGTGAAAACGCGATAGTACGATGATGAAAACACGACAGTACGATGATGAAAACGCGAAATCACGAAACTGCGATGGTGAAAACGCGACAGTACGATGGTGAAAACACGATTGTTTATCGCGCTTTCATCATCGTAGTATCGTACTGTCGCGTTTTCATCATCGTACTTTCGCGTTGTCATCATCGTGCTTTCACATTTTCACAATCGTAGTTTCGTGATTTCGCGTTTTCACCATCGTACTATCGACTATCGCGTTTCAGATCAACACATTCATAGGCAATGGCCCTAACGGCATTCCGTACATCTTACCCATTACAAATATGTAACTTAGATAATAATGCGAAATGGGAATTATACGCAACTAAAATAATTATTTTGTTTGCTTTAA
The DNA here is from genome assembly GCF_026571515.1 of Ruditapes philippinarum. Classification (NCBI taxonomy): domain Eukaryota; kingdom Metazoa; phylum Mollusca; class Bivalvia; order Venerida; family Veneridae; genus Ruditapes; species Ruditapes philippinarum. The sequence continues at coordinate 85,269 of NW_026852253.1, read as the reverse complement.
TTTTGTCAAGCGGTATATCATATGAAATTATATCTTTTTAAGACTTCTAAAATGTACATATATATGAACCGCATGACATTACCTTTAGTCTTAATACTATAAGTCCAGTTAAGAGAAATAATTTTAAGATGATACTGTAGCTACTGAATATATGAGATATATTTCTCTTGACGCCGTGAGTTCGAATCTCATAGGAGGTTTAAAGTGGAAATACACCACTGATTCTGTTAGGATAACTCTTGACATCATTTGTGCATATAGGGTCTCCCGGAGTCTTCTTGTACCAATAAGGATCAATAATGATCGTAAAGCCGTTTAAATCACGACATTGACTGTGCATTGCAATTAAGGATAACGGAACGTAGTGAATCGTTAAACATCGGGTAATGTCGTATAGAATCGTAATGACCCGAACCTCTGTCGCTTTCTTTCGATAGTTTTCGGATATCTATTTTGAGTATATTTGTTGTCATGTATGAAGGTGTTTCCCACTGTGACATCATTATGTGATAAGATAGCAATATGTCGTCCTGAATGCCAGTTCATTAGGGTCCGTAATCCTTAAAATAATATCGGTTTCTATTATTCTAGCGCCCCACATTTACTGGCCTGCCAACCCAGTTGAAGGTAGGGGAATCGGAGACGGGGGAAAGACTGCTTTACACTTTCTCAATAGTTGATCCAGAAGCAAATAACTTCACGTGTGTTTTAGATATTGTTGGCACACCGGGGGCAGCCAACGAAGACGAATTCAAACTAAAATATAATACAGAACAAAGTAGTAAGTATGTTTTATCAAAAAACACTCTGTATCTTTGAGCTGAATTTGTGCAATGGGTTTGCCCTTTTCAATTTGAACAGCATCCTCGGTTACCCATGTTCTCGTTACGTATACAAACACTTCATCCGCACGTAGGTTAGCGAAATCAGCACGTAGGTTAGCGAAATCAGCACGTACTCAGCGAAATCAGCACGTAGGTCAGCGAAATCAGTACCCATGGGTTCCGACGATGTTGGAACAGTCCATTCGGGTTTTAAAGATTTTAATAACAGCATACAAACTTTGAGCTACCAAACGCATAGAATATAATAGAAATAGGAGTCAATATTTGCTTAGACTCTATATGTATACAAATAAATACATATCAAAATTAGATATACAACTGTTGTGAACTCTATCTACATTAATTTTGACAAGGTCCCCTGTGTCAACGTCATGACATAAATTTGCAATTGGAACATCTCGGCTATTAGACGGAAAGGACCGAAGTTGACGGAAAGGACCGAGGAACTGTTAAATTTTTCCCAGATACGACATGAAAAAGGCATTTGTAACTGTAACCAACATGATTAATAACAGATAATGATATATATCATTGAAATTGTTCAGATTATCAGATATAATATTTGAATATTATAGAGTAAAGGAGGCAGATCGAGTACATGTATACATTTTCATCATAGCCTTCACTTTCATTGCCTAGATCTATCAATCCATCAATCGATCAATCAATCAATCAATCAATCATCCAATCAATCAATTAACCAACGATCCAACCAACGAACCAACCAACGAACCAACCAACCAATCAATCAATCAATTAAGCAAGCAAGCAAGCAATAGTCCTAGTTAATATAAAAGAACCTTCAGTAGCGTCTCCAGATAGGATAACGGAAATAGGTGGAGCATTTAAACGCGAAAAAACTGTATGAAAAATAAAATTGCTCATGATTAAAGGCATGTAATACCATCCAGCGATTTCATTGTTTGAAAATCAAGAAAATGTTCTATTTTGATATCATTTAATTTTAGAGTATCAGTTGTGGACAAACTCCGTACCTCCTAGAACTGCTTTTGACACGGCCACCACAAACAGTTACCGGTGCACTGTCACGTGTACAGATTCAAATGGTGAAGTTAGCACGGGGAATAATTACATCGATCTTGTTTTGGAGGACAACACACAAACTACAGTAAACAATGTGGAGGGCGATTCAAGTAAGTTCTCGACTTTAAGGTTTACTGAGTTACCTGGATGTATGATGCATTTTATTCGAACACGCTTCCCTCTGTTCCTCATACTTTGATTCAGTCGCTTTTAATGAAATTTGTTCTTTTCCATAATTTATTTTAAATTTATTTCTTGTAAAACCTGATATAATCTATTCTACATATTAAAAGCGAACATATTCTATGCATCATAGAGTATATACATGCATATTCAACGCAAATACACTCTATTCCACATAAAGTACATATTTACGGCTAATATAACCAATTTCACACTTAGTACAAATTGAAGCGAATAAACTCTATTCCACCCATCACTCATTTACTCTATTCCAGTTTAAGTATGTAGTATGTAGGGAGACACAGGCAAAATTTTCATTTCTTAGTTTTGAAATTTTCATTCATTATTCTGTAAATGTCCTCAAAATGAATACACTAAACAGTCAAAGGAACAAAACTTTTCTCCATATAAAGAATAAAATGGTGTTTTCCTAACTTGACCCGCGTGGGTCAGGTTAGAGGGCTAAAATTTCACAATAGTTGTCACTCTGTACTCTGGAAACGTTAAAAAACATGTCAAATCAATAACTTAGACTTGTTTCAATCATACAATATCCACAATATTTGTTATTGTAACTTCCAGGGTTTGTTCAAATCGCATGACTTGTTTTTAAACTATTCGGTGATTCTGTTCGTGTCAAAATTTCGTTCAACATATATAGATATATTTAAACTTCAAACCCAAAATATATAGAATTTATACAGAAATTCATGTTGGGACTTTAAGAAATGTTATTTTAGGGTGATTTGAGTACAGAAAATCATTTTTATATTTTTGCCATTATTTTGCCTGAGTATCCCTTTAAGTACATATTTACAGCTTATATACTCTATTCTATATATAGTGCATAATAAAAGCGAATATACTCTACCAACATATAATACATATTAGATTAAAAGCAAATATACTCTTTTTATCATAGAGTATGTATTTAAAGCTGAGGTATTACTTTTGCATAATAAATACAAATTTAAAACTTATATACCGTATTCCACTTGTAGAGTACAAATTTGTAAACATTCTTTTTCCCAAGGTAGCCTTACAGTTTTTTAAGCCAGTATACTCAATTCAAGATAAAAATACATTTTTATGCAAATCAGTCTTTGAGACGACTTTACAAGTATTGTGTATTTTAGACGACCTAACATTAAGTGCTTTGGCAACTGTGTCGGGACAAATTGTGAAAACGGTCAGCGCGACGTCAGCCAATCCTGTCAAGTTCTCGATGACCAGTGACCCGTCTTTCTCGCCAGAGTTTTTTGTTATCAACAACAGTAAGTAATGTTTTTTGTTGTTTTTTTTGTTGTTTGTGGTTGTTGTTTTTTTCCCCTGATTGGTAACAAAAAAAGCCTTCGCCACATGAAAAGAACGAGGCTAAACATGCTTACCCGTAACAGTCAGACCAGGGGCTCACACACTGTTTGATTTTTTTAAAAAAAAATTCAATGTTGCAATCCCAATCTTTTAATGGACTATTCAAAGTTGTAGACAGGACAAGTTCATAATAAAAATCATAAAGTTTAAAAGCTAAGAAAGAGCCGTCCGGTTTGCTTCATGGGTAAGGCGTTGAATTGTGAATAGGCGACCCTAGGTTCCTTTCCCTATCAACTTTCGTTGTGGTCATGAAATCGTTTCTTTCTGTACCTCTGCACTGGCATATATAGAAATTACCACCTCCGTGCGAAAGTGAAGGCAGATAGTACTGGTTTACTGCTTGCCAGCTTGCCCAGGAACGATGCAGTATTTGAAAATGTGCTCTGGTAAATTTAATGTTTGCCGTGACACGGAGTAAAATTATCACTTCCCGCACGGGCTAATTAAGATTTTATTCGGTTTAAGGTACTGGTGAAATTAAGACGAACAGGGACCTGAAATTTTTGGATACAGCTGACACAACAGTTTATCTAACAATTACCGCGACAGATTCGGTAAATCAAATACAAACATACTCTGTACAGACCGTTCATTTCAATAGTAAGTATTTAATTTTGTAATGAAGATCTTTGTACTTTAGTAGAATTGATATTTTTGAACCTCCGTGGATGATTGATGAAATGCCCCAAGATCTTGAATCATTTGTACTCTTCCACTCAAATTGCAAATTTCGATTGTTAGGAAATAATACCGCTAGTTAAAGGCACATTGTGTCTCAGAAATGAATAAATGTTTACTTCTTTATAAAGGGCATTTATGAGTAAAACAGCATTATATTAATGGTTTTAAAATTATAAATAGCTGCTTGTAACCTCGCAAAAGTAGCGCTAAATGTGAAATATGTTTTCTTAACAGTAGGAAAATGTAATCAAACTGGTATTTTTTCTTCCATACCATAAACTAAATCGCTATAACTGAAGCAAAACAAGCTTAGATGAGTAAGGTCGATGAGTAACTTTTTATTAACCATAAAAGTACATCAAAATCGAAAAAAAAAAGGTTTCAAGAGATAAAAAATAATCGCATTTATTGGGCATAATGGGCTTTTAACAATTGTTTTGACAATGACTCAACTCAGTTGGTAAGTCTGAAAGTGTGGTTATTGTGCGTTTTCCACTAATCAAATAACGTTGATGTAACGTTAGTACGTGTACGAGAGGATTGAGGAACGAAGACAGGAAATACCAGAAATCAGTCACAAAATAAAACAGAAACAGAATTTGCATTGACGAAATTAACTACAATATTCTGAAAAATAACATACAGTATATTACTGTATTATGCAAAGAAAAACCGATCTATGCTATTTTTGCTGACCCTTTCTTGCTCATAGATCAAAACACGCTGGCTTCCGCTATCAACATGTACACCCCACTACAGCTGGCCGAGTTGGAGACCTTACCCGCAGGGGAAGTTTTGTTTACTCTCGACGTTGCCGACCCGGACTCATCTCAGTCCCACAGTTACAGGTACACGTGCACTCCTACTGCTGGCGAAGATATTTTTGAGCTGGACGTCAGTAAGTGACAAGTTATTTTTATTTCATTTTTTCTTGTGTCATAGTTTGGGGACCTTTCTCTTGAAAATGTGTCAGAAATAAATCGTATACATAAACATGCACAGTGCGTTAACTGGAGTGCAGGTATTAGGTACCCATACTCCAGAGCATGACCATTGATTGGTTCAAATTTTCTAAGGTTTACTTATTTGTCGACATAGAAAGGGATGGCTATAGACATATCATATATCATATTCAGGCTCACCCTCGTACAACTCAGATAGCCTCCAGTTTCGGGGCTCTTTCTATTACATGTACTTATTTCAAGAAAACTTGATAAACGGAATGTAAAAGCAGACGGCGTATTAGCAGACGACAATTTTCGCAGCATACAAAACAATATTCATTTAAACACTATATTCTGTCATTTTTTCAGACGGTAATTTCAAAATTGCTGCCGGTCAAACGATGGACTATGAAAGTATATCATTCTTAAATTGTTCTTTCTACATTGACGATGGCGTGGAGGAAAGTGGACCTTTTATTCTAGAACTGACCGTCGTTAATGACAACGAGGTTCCGGTCTTTAGTGACACCATGTATTTTGTCACAACTTCAGAAGGAGCGGTACGTACATGTACATTTTTTATAAATATGAATTTGAACATATTTGTTGTTGACAGTTGCACAGGCAACCACTGGAATATTTCTCTTCCAAAAAAGCTTTCACTTAGGTCCTTAGTTATAAATGTAGGCCATTTCACTATGCATTCACTCTAAAATTCACAGACAGACTCAGGTAACTTCAAAGTGTTGTCACTGTTGAAACTTTATATACAGGTAATCGCTTTCTTAAGAGACTACCCACTGGTTGAAATTAAAGCCAATGACCTGTCCACTATATAGCATTTTCTGTAACATTTTCAAATGAAGGATATATAGTTACAGTCATGTAGTTGCATGAATAATGATGACAATAATAACAATGATGTCAATAATAATGATGATAAAGATTATGATAATAATAATAATGATACTGATAATAACAATACCACATGTCGTGTTAATAAGTGTTTTAGGGTTGATGTAGAGTTTATTTGCGTAGCTATATGTTGTTGTTTTGTTTTGTTTTTTCAGAAAGGAAGTATATCTTTCGACCCGGGTTTAACGTGTACTGATCCAGATAGCGGTGACTCAGTGACCTATGACCTTCACCCTTCCAATTTTAGTGACAGGTTTTGGGTCGATTCAACAACCGGCGTTTTCACGTTCAATACCGACTATGACGTAGACAACAGCAATATGCCGTCGTCAGTCGTCATGACCGTGAACTGTATAGATTCTGGTCACATTGATGGAGTATCATTGACTGGAACAGCCCAAGTTACCGTAACAATTGAAGTGAGTAGCCTTAGCAGAAATTGGAACTATCCTTAGAAAATGCTGAATAAATAATGCATTTATTTGATAAATCCGTACCGATGTTACTTCTAAGCTTTTCATATTAGGTATTGATATAACGCATTGGCCATTTTTATGTCAAGGACATTCCACTAATACAGTTAGAAATAAAGATGTCCGAGCTTACAAACGCTACAAATTGTATCATTAGAAAAATAAAGAAAACTGATACACACAATTGTTTGGACAGGAACCTAGTACAATGTATATTTATGTAATTTTAACAAACTTTTCAACGTACAATGCGTGTCAACGGTGTAAAATCAAAATATAAAATTAGTCTTACAATTTTGTAAAGTATCTTACACGATTTGTTATTTTACATAGAATTTAACAAATACACTTTGAAAAGGACAGGGCAAAATGGATCGGTCGAACAACAGATTTACTCTCTTCGATCGAACACACCACCTGGTCCGGGCAAAACCTTATATAACATAATTATACTGTTCTACCTCGAACACTGATAACTCGAACTCTCGAACCTGATCTTCGTTCCATTCGACAGACATGTAGTGAAAAAAAAACACAAAACGGGTCGGTCACAAAAAGACCATTATATATCTTTATAAATCTGGTTTGAAATTTAAGATATAAACAACTATAAAAAATCACTCATTGCTTACTGAAATCAAAGTCATGTGATGAACGTATATAAGAGATCATGGGTTCGAGCCTAATCATGGTTCTTCATATGACACCAGTCCTAGTTGGTTCTATAGGAAGCGGACTCGCAAGTGATTAATATAAGTTGCAAGAAACTTGTTTCGCAATCGGGCTTAAAACCAACTGTTTAATTGTATCAACGCTATTTATGTAATTAATGATAATAGGTTTAAAGAATCTAAATCAAGAAAAGTTTTTTTATCATTTTTTACACAGGATGTAAACGACAATGAGCCCATTTTCTCATCTCCGACGTATACAATAGCTGTTGACCAGACTATAGCACCAGGATCCATCATAGGTAACTCTCTTGTCAAAATTGTTAGTAATGAATGCTCTAAAAAATATGACGTATGACGTAACATATAATATTAAGACGTCTCATCAGCTAAAATTCTTACTAACTCTTTTATAGTATTAGTTTAATATTTGTTTAACATCAGCGTAATTAAAATGAAATCTGCCAATAATTTCACATAATCTATTATGTCATATACAGGAACAATAACGCCATCTGACGCCGATAGCACAACAAACGCCGATCTGACGTGTTCTCACGTAGCATCGACATCGTTCAGTGCTTATTACACCGTCGGTGCCGACTGCAATGTTTATCTGGCAAAAACGATAGATTTCTCAAGCGGGACGCACACGAGGTAAGTCACCATATTGGTTTAGATGAGACAACTAGTGGGTAAGCCATTATTATAGGATAAAATTTAAGCATTAAACCCATCCGTTAAACAGCGAAGAAATTTATTTTCTGCAATCTGCCTTCAATGAAATAACCAAGTTTTTCTTTCTTTTTATTTTGAACGGGTTTTACGTCGCACAAAAAAATGTCCAGCTTTACTGGTGGAATTAGATCTCAGTGGATCTTCTATACATTGCTTCGGGCACAAAAGGGCATCTGATAACTGAAAAGAACCACCGACGTTCCGTGAGTTAGCTGGATAGCTTCCTCATATGAAACCAAAGTGCCGGTCGGAATTCGAACCCACAGCGACCCGGTGCTTGCAAACAATGTATGGAAAGGTCTTATTCCACCAGTAAAGCTTGAAAGTCGCGAAATGACTTAGACTATGTTTGTGAAATACAAGTATATTGATTACAAAATTTAATGCCTTGTTCGGCGGTGTTGGACAATGGAACAAATTTGCAACAACGTTTGATGAGAAATTCAAGGTCGACTTAAGAACATGCTTGTAATTAGCTCCGCAAACGAAATACCATTGTAAAGTTAGCTTGTAAGTTGTTATTTCTTTGCTTACTCAAATTTTCTTTAAAATACAATGTACTTTAACAAAATGTTTTTCAAGTTTCCTCGCTTACGCTGTTGACGATGGCACTCCCCAGAAAACAGGAACTACCGCGCTCGATATCGTATATCAGGAAGTCGCTACAACAACAACTTCAACGACAACAACAACAGAAAAGTTCAATTTTTTCGACGAGGAAGTAAACATAGCACTGTTCTGTCTAGCGTTACTCATGGGTCTTGCACTCCTGGGCTTGCTCTTGTATTTATGCCTCAGATTGTGCTGTGGTGGGGTCTGTGGCGGTGGCGGCATGTGTGGCAACATGTGTGATTGTGGGTACCGGAACCGTGGCAGAAGGTAACAATAATGATTTTATCCCACAATGCACCAATCAGTTGTAAACAAACACCCTCTTTGGACAGAGAGTGTGATAGTAGTGGTATTCTGCTAAATCTGTACCTTCTGGTAAGACCTGATCAATGCCGTGGTTTTGGTTTTGCGCCAAAATATCGAAGGTTATGTCAAACTCTTTAGTTTATAGTGCATGGATATGGCGGGAATTCTTTTCACGTGACTGTTCCCACCAGACGGACCTATTCCCGGGGAATTCGTTATTCAAAGGTCAAACTCCTCACTTTTTCTATGGGAATGGGGCCAGTGTTACAAGTTACTGGTGGTGCATAATGCAAAGTTTCCTTGTTTTTTTTAATCCATATTGTGTTAGAATTATGTAAGATTGCAATCAACTGTCTTAAGTTCGAAATATTGCACATAATCTGTATAGCTTCTTCATCGAGCATCGTCATGGATGCTAAGCTGAGCAGAGTATCGATATTTGAATAATGATACGTAAACCTTTAGTTCTCTGATAGATGTTTCAGACCATTTACATGAGGGGTTCGAAGAGATTCCTACTATTATTTTGGTAATCTTGATGCAAAATGTTTCTCTTTGGAAATGTTTAACTCATTTAAAAGGGCAATTTATACCAAATAAATGCCCACTGTTCCATATCAATCAAGTTGCTACGTCAAAATACGTTGTTGTACAGGAGACTCGAACTGTCAGACTTTGCTTAGCCATACAAGTGGCCATACAGACGGCACCTGTGGATGTTGAATCCATAACCCAGAGAAAAAAATAATAGAAGAGTACAGTATGTAGTTTATTTCAATTTCTATCGAAATTTATTCTTAATATGGGATTTGTTTTCATTATACAGAATGCCGCAAAGACAGAAACGTAGGGTTGTTACACCGGAATACGAGTATGTATAATTTTATATATTTAAAAGAGGAGTTTCAAGGGACTTCACTGAGTTTTTTTGGGGGGTGGGGGGGGGCAAAAACAGGATTGGAAATATTTATTCGAAATTAATGCTCAATTAATTGTAGAGACCAATAACTTGTGTACAAAATTTCAGATCATTTGCTCACTTCGTTTGTTCGGAAAAAATCATCCTAGTTTTGAAAGCTTAAACCCAAAAACGAAAAGTTTTTCATTCAAATCGGACTCAGAATATTAAAAAAGATAGCAATTTCGCTTTATTTTCGAGTATATTTCTTAATTATCTTGTGTATATCTTTCTTGTGTATCTTTGTTTCGGTGCAAATTGATCTATATAAGAAAGTAAAAATTGTTTTAGATGTCAGGGCAGTTCCTGTAACTTTCTTACCTGATTGCCGATATATTGCTACAATATGATGTGGTGTCATAAAGTGTTGATCAACCGTGATGCTTTTAAATATTTTAGAAAACTATTTTTGCTACAGGTATTTTAAAAGTAAGGTATAAAAGCATTTATGATATTACTGTTACAAGTTTTGTGTTCCTTACAAGTCACGTTGACCCTGTAAAGGTTGCATTACGACTTTCCACCAGTCTAATGGTAGAGGAAGACCTTCGGTGCCCTTCGTTCACCTACTTATTCCATGTATGTATTGGCACCTAAGTTAAAACTTAAAACACAAACCGTCTGCAAGCTAGTTGGAAGTCTTTGGCACCTAAGTTAAAACTTAAAACCCAAACCGTCTGCAAGCTAGTTGGAAATCTTCCTAAGATATAAGAATGTCTCCAGATATAAGAATGTCTCCGCTAAGTTTCGAACATACAGTGATGATTAGCAAGTGTTTCGAAGTCAGCGACCTTAACCACATGAGCCATAGTGCCCCTTGTTCGGATTTCGGTATGTAGTAACGACACGAAGAGAGTTCTGTGATAAAACATGAACGACATACCAAAGGATCTCTCGTTATTAAATATTTAAAAAACAGTGCCATAGAGATCATGTTATATACAGAAAAAATAATTACAATATAAAAATGAAACTACTGTAATTATACTCACTTGTTTGTCTTACTATCATAGGCTTAGTGCATTGCCGTCTGTTATTTTATAATTATTTTCTATGTTTCAGACATCGACCTCCTAGTAAGTATAATTCATATTCAACCTTGTTCTTAATTGTAAACGAAATAAGTTCACACCGACACAATGTAAGTCATATTGCGGGATTTGCAGCCATTTTAAAGAACGGCCCCAGATGGCGCTGCTACTTATATTTTTCCGACAGACCGACCATCCCTTACCTAACTGGTTGGATTCTTTGCGTAACATAATTCATCTTTCCTAATCACTTTCATGGCAACAGGCGAAATTATTTCGCTTTATCTTTTTTTCTTCTTTAAGCCATATTGTGTTAGAATTTATAACTGTATTTTATTGCTCTTGGTAATATGACATTTATTCGTTAAATAAACAGTTTAAAATTATTATAATTATCATCGTAATAATAATAATTATTATTTTAATAAGCATAATAATAATGATAATAATAATAATTATTATTTATATTATTATTATTATTATTATTTAAAAGTCAAGCAAAAGAACCGAATTTGCCGAATTATCACGAACCAATAGTGGATGTAATATCTTAGAATATTGTAGCATTACATGTTATTATTTGTATAGCCGCCTCCGTGGTCGAGGGGTTAGAGTCGATGACTTTTAATCCAGTTACCTCTCTGGCGTGGGTTCGATCCCCGGGAGATGCTTTGGTAGTTTAGCGCGGAGGAAGGTAGTTTAGTACTGGTGTACTCTCCAGGAACGATGGTTAGGAAACTACCCGCCTATATGACTGAAATACTGTTGGAAAAAGGCGTAAAATGAAACAAACAAACAAACGTATACTAAATACACAAATGAGCCGTATCAGGACAAAACCAACATAATGGGTTTGCGACCAGCATTGATCCAGGCCAGCATGCGCATCCGCGCAGTCTGATCAGGATCCATGCTGTTCGGTATCAGTTTCTATACTTGTAATAGAGTTGGTAAGCAAACAGTGTGGATCCTGATCAGACTGCGCGGATGCGCAGGCTGATCTGGATCCATGCTGATCGAAAACCCATTATGTTGGTTTTGTCATGACGCGGCTCAAATCTAAAAGAGACCATCTGTCAACACACACACTTATTTTCTAACGTTTGGGAAAATGTTCACGTGTTTAAATTCATACATGTAATCTTTAAGGAACATATTTATGGACTGTTTACAGGGAAAATAGTTGAGGAACCACCTAGGCAGATAATTACGGAAAAACGAGTACCAGTCGTACATCGGACCCTGGCTCCGCCACGGTACGGCGGATTGTAAGTATAAGCGTTTAATAGTTCGTTAAATGTCGGCCAACTTCGTAAGTTTCCGTGATTTATATTTACTTTTAAAGAAGTCTGAGGGCTCAGGCCTCAACAGACGGTAGGATTTAGCTGTACAGCACTAATTAGAGATAAGATGTACAATTTTCAAAGCTATACAACACTTGCATTCAGACGGTAATTCTATACTGTAAGAATCTTCTGAGGTTTCCCCTAAAAAGGATCCCTTTACTTTGATCCTTTACATACTTTACTCACTTAATACTTTTTTTCACCATGAGTAATGATTAAAACACCTCCATTTAAAAAAAAAATATATATATATTTTTTTAAATGTGAAGCCTGACCGAGACTCAAACCTGGGACCCTCGGAATACCGTACTGCGGCTCTACTGACTAAGCTATGTGGCCGCCTACAAACTACCTCCCTAATTCATGTTATTAGAGAACATCTCAATACCGTGACATAATCATTTTCGGAATAATTTGGGATTCGAACACAACACAACTTTGGGTCTCCTGAAGAGTTTTTCAACATCATTTTTACCCCATCTTACTACTATGTTTACCTTTTAGCCCTAATTGTTCTGGAATTTCATTCATAACATCCATTATCAGGAGATAATTTGCTTATCTGTTACTTGTCATTGTGGGAGGTCTGTAAAAATCGGTACGACAAGATTTTCAAAATAGAACATGTCCTATCCCTTACATCTCGACATAAGGTTTCCGAAATCAAGAAATAGTAGCCTTCACACATTAAGATTTGTCTGTACATCTTAGTTTTAATTGGTGTTGTACTTCAAAATCCTACCGTCTGTTGAGGCCTTAAGTCACATCGACGCTTAATTGATTTTTCTCAAGTACGGAAAATAACGAAATATTCCGAAGATATGCAATATGTATAACCTTTTGGATAACTATGAAATAAATTTTTAAGTTACCTTTTAAATTTCTCAAGAGATCAGGTCAAATTGGTCAACTTTGTTTGTGTGTAAACGGAAAAACAATATTTCTTTAAATAAAACAAAAAATTGACATAAAAGCATATAAATATTATGTAATAATGTAGATGATAAAATGTTTACTTTATATTTTTCTGTTTCATTCAGTCGGCAAATGGGATATCCTATTGTGAGGTCAGCCCCGTCGATGCCTCCTCGACCATTTCAGACTGGTGCCCTACCACCGGGATACTTCCCATGACGAACTACTTTGACATTCATTCTGCAATACAAAATAATGTTTCATTCTTACCACGTCGTTAATTTACGAATCATCCTGTGTCACGTACGGACAGACGGACACAAATAAATGTACAGTACATGAAATGTAAAGTGAAATCATCGCACTCATTTAAAAGTGAGATGAAGAACTGTGATAGTTTTAAAGCTTTTGTTATTAATGTTAGTTTTATCTTTAAAATTGTTGTTATCATTGTTTTTTTAACCACCCAATCATTATCATCATCGTCATCATCATCATCATCATCATCAACAACAACAACTATCTAATATCGCTAAATTAAGAAGCTGTGGTGAATAACTCGAACCGTCAAAGGTGCGAATCTTTATATTACCCCGAGTTAACTCTAGATCCAGAATGAAGAATGTACAAAGACATAAATGTTTAGTACGATGTTATTGCAATTATTTTTCCAAACTAAAATTCTTCTGGTTTCTGCAATTGTTTGTACAATTTACAATGCTGTCAAAGATTAAAGGTGGGGCTGTATTATAATAGATATAAGTAAATTCGGTGGTTCCACTCGGGTTCCCGCTCGCGCATGACATGACCTAAGAAGAGGCGCACCAGTAAGGGACCCTGAACCAGCCGCCGTTATAACTTTATAACGCCGATTTAACCGATTTAACTACAGTGTTGGGGCGCTACCCCTGCCTGCTTGCAGAAATCATGATCACAAAGGAGAAAATATGGGGTTTTTTTGCCGATTCTTACAATTTTCATAACCATCTTATACATCTCGGCGTGAAGAGGTGAATTTGACGTTTTTTAGTTCAAATCGTTTAGTGAAAAGCGGCTTTTCCGGTATTTACCGGATTTACGGCATTTAGTGTGGTTTTCCAGCACTTTTTTAGTTTCATTCGTATCTTAAAGCAACAAAAACCTAACCTCTCCAGGAAAAAGAACTCTAGAAAATGAGTTTAAATATTTTGTCTGAAATGATTTTATTTTATTCCATTATTGATGTAATATCATAATTCAAATCATCTTTATGTGCTCATTGGTTTCTTTAAGGTCCATTATGCCTCAGAAATGCTTTTGTTTTTATTTCTCAAAACCTTATACTATTATACTATCCAAAAAGTTTTTTTATTGGACAATTACCTAAACCATCTGGTTTTTTTGGCAATTAGTAAAGATTGTATTTTGTATGTCAAAATACAAATATTTTACTACTTTTATGATAAATTAGTTCACATTGATCGCTACTTTGTTCAGGTAACACACACCTAACATTTCTGTTGCACCATTATTTAAATATCATGAAATTGATGTTTGCTCTTTCTAAAGAAAAAAAACGGAGTTATTTGTTTCTGAGGCATCATGGGCCTTTAAATTGTTAATTATTATTGTACCTCGTCATACTCCGCATTTTTTCGTTTTATATATAGAAATAAATTTGGAAGAATATGTTTTTGATATTTTAAATAAAGCAAATCATATCAAAATGTTTCAAAGTTTAAGTTTTTTCAACCCAGAATGAATATGAGCTCCTCAGAAACTGTTCCATGGAGTACTCCATGCTACTTAACGTACCAACAAGATAGTCGGTGATACCACTGCCTTTGAATCATATGCCCCTCATCACCGCCTAAGTTCAAAACCTAACAAGAACTTGAATTCTTGTATGTAAGAAAGTTAATGCATAAGTTCATTGGCCAAAGGCCGGTTTCAAATATCCACCCATACCACGGAGGATCACAATTCTTCCTTCACATGTAAAGTGATAACATGACAAACAGGTTTATGTGTTCCAAGAAAACAAGTCAATAAATTTGAGCCGCGTCACGACAAAACCAGCGTAAGGCATCCGCGTCCGCGCAGTCTGATCAGGATTCATGCTGTTCGCTTAAAAACCTTATGAGAAGTAGAGGAACTGATGGCGAACAGAATGGATCCTAATTAGACTGCGCGGATGCGCAGGCTAGTCTGGATCCATGCTGGTCGCAAACGCATAACGTTGGTTTTGTCCTGACGTGGCTCATTTATAGATGGGAAATGGCGAATTTAAAGTGATAATGAAGAGGATCTTAAGAAAGTTCTGTGTCACTCCCAGTATACAAAAATTGTGATTAGATTTATACACATCCTTTTATTTTCGTCCGTTTGCGACTGGTAAAGGTTGATGAATTCTCACGCTGTAGGTTCGAGCCGAATAAGTGTCGTCTGGTTCTTATTGCTTAAACATTATCTATAAAATCTCAATTGTAAAGAAGCATATTTAAACCATTTTGGAATCCTTTCAATTAAACGAATTTTGGTCTGTTCTTTTATTCAAAAGAGATAGACACAAAATAATCGAGTTTCAGCTAAATCTTTCCTTTTTCAATATTTTATCAATATTTTAAATTTGCTATAAAATTTTGAACAACTAAAGTTTTATAATTATAAAACTTCTGGCTATAATTTGATTATCAACGCATACCATAGCTGATTCATAATTAATTCCTAACGTCGCATGTGCTCAAATAAAAGTACAACATTAATTGAAATTGAATTATAATACAAATACGTAGCCAACAGACGTTTGACCCGTCACTTCAATTTACGCATGTTGACTGAACGTCAATTTTTCCATATTGTTTGGGATTTATCTTATTTTCCTTGTCGTCAATTGATATCTTTATTACGTACATTTAAAATGCGCACGAAATATCAAATAAATATTTATCATAAATCATAAATAAAACCAAGATTTTGTTGACCCCGCTTAATGATTATTGATTTTTCATCAATAGAATATTGATTATTGAACTCTTCAGAATGTTTGCGATGTGTTTCATTTCGTATCAAAGAATTCATTGAAAACGTATTGCTTAATGTTATACTCTGTTGATAAAGTGTTTAAACTGTTTATGTGTTTATCTAGTCACGTGACTTGATACATATTCAGTTATTCACATAATTATTCAACAACAAAAAAGGCATTTGAATACGGAGCTCCTATTTTTCTTTCTACATCGATTTATCTGATTGAATTTTAAGTAGATTTGAATCGATCTGATAAATATCTGTAGAACCATTTACCGATCTATACCATGCATAAATATCATCATTGAAAATACTGACAGTAAATCGGTTCTTTATTTATTTCTTCTCAAAGATATTTGTTGTCAAAAGAAACTAAAAGAGTATATTAAAGGTACACTTATTTATCAAAACAACTATAACTACCTATGGGATAATTTCTGTATTTTATATAAAAAGAGAACAAATGAAATAAAAAAAAAATCTAAAAGGATTTGGCAGTTGAAAAACATAAAATTAAAAAGTCGAAAAAGATTTGGCGGTTAAAGCGTGAACAGTTTTTTTTTCTCGATAAGTCATTTTATTGGTAATATTATATAGACGGAATGTACATCAGTGATTGTCGTTGTAGATGAAAATATTGTGATATAATAAGAATAGATCAATATAAGGGAGAACAATCGAGTTGTTGTTCAACAACGGATAGTTACACACCATGATGAAATTGACAATAATGTGCTTTGTTATTCTGGGAAATATTGTGACAACAGACGCTGCAGTATGTGTACTTTATTAGTCATTCATATGATAATTTCAACCAATTTAATCTTTAATGTTCAAATGTTCAAAAACCCCAAACTGAGTAAAAACACGTAATATTTTTATTAATGTGTTCTTTAAACGTAATGTTACAGACTTAAAGATTATGTATGTTCTAATTAAGGATGGAACAATGTTAGTATTTGAGTTTATTTATACTAGCAACCGGTTGCCCAAATGGGTGAGTCCTCCAGAAGGATATAAGTCATTTTTTATTTTGGAGGTAAGTGCAAGATACAGATACAGAAAGATGCCCAAATAATTTCTATTTAATAATAGGAACTTATTATCATGATTTTTTTTTGATTAAAGGCTCCGGTTATTCAACAACTCCCAACGGAAAAGTACGTCAGTGACCTTGAAAGTGGGTCAAGGTTACTTTATATATACACTGTGCAAGACCCCAACGGAAACTCCTTTACCTGTTCTAATACAATATCAGCAGAAAAAGACGGCGTGGCCGTGCCAGGTACCTACGACCAATTTGATGTTTCTTTAAACGCATTAACTGGAAGTATGTTTGTTTTTGTTGTTGTTTGTTCTTTTTGTTGTTGTTTTTTGTTTTTGTTGGGTTTTACGTCGTTTAGTATAAGTCATATGGCAACTCACCAGCTTAACTGGTGGAGGAAGACCTCGTATTTTACTTTGAGCATACTTTCAGGCACCAAAGGGCATCTGAGAAGAATCAACGACATTGCGCAAGCTACTTGGATAGCTTCCTCTATGATGTTGGAATGCAGTCAATATGTATTCTTAAATTATGCAAATGCTGTCATTATGCAAATGATGTCAATATCTATTTTGAAGAAGTAAAGCATCGTCAATATGGATCTTCTTTTTTATAATTATGTTTTACTTGTCTTTGATATGTAAATATGTATATGGATCCTTTTTTTTTTGATATTGTGTACTTGTCTTTGATACATCAATATTATATATTTAGATTATGAGCTGCGCACGACCGGTTTGACAGCGTTCGATTTTGCAACTATTGACAAGTTTTATAACACGTTGCAATGCACTGATATCAACGCCGAAGTCAGTCAAGCACTCGACGTTGAAGTGAACGTAGTGGATAATCAGTTGGTAACAGTCAACAATGCAGAGGGCGCAGCAAGTAAGATTCAAGACGATTCTTTTTTGGCCAAAGGCCGTCTGAAATTCAGTTTGACTTCCTGTACAATTTACAGGGAAGAACAGAATATAAGAAGAATTTTCATTGGTCATTTTAAAAGTACGAGCTGAAGTCTAGGGATTTCATTAGCTATATATATATTACAGAACTATATAGGATAGTCCTTGCCATTTTAAAATAAAATGTACAGGATAGTATGTATGTAAGAAATTTTATGCTTTTATAGAGTTCCTCTAAAGTCTGAACTAAAGACAAAGCGAACGTTTTGATCTATTAGTTTGGACTTGAACTCGAGACATATCGTATTTACAGTCTCAAACAAGCCCAGATATAAAATTAAAACATTTGGGTTTATTGAAGAATAATAACTGAAATAATGGCTCGACGAATTTTACCAAAACTTGTTTTACATTTTGTTTGCAGACCTGTTAACGTTGAATGCACTCGGCGTAGGCCAAAGGACTCTTGTAAAGACCATCGACTCAACATCCAGTAATGATATAAAATACAACATGACCATAGACCCATCTGTATCACCTGAGTTCTTTGTTATAGATTCAAGTAAGTTAATATGTGTTACAAAAATCAATCTGATTAAACCAGTTCCTAATTAACGTTTCGCACGAGGATCTGACCGGCACCAATATGATTTCACCTTCTCGTGACCTTTCAAACAGTCAAATATCGTCGAGCTTTCACAATTTTTAATGCGATGCGGATTCTCATTTCAACAGCTGCAAAACCAATAATGGGTAGGTAAGTTTCACGATTTCGAGCACAAACATGCAAAAAATAACTTAGTAGATCTGAACTTTTGTCATATTTAATAAAGGTCGTCAACACCGGAAGCAGAAAAAAGAGTACAGTATAACCTTTGTGAAAGCAACACCCTTTGTGTGAGAAATATTTCGGTGTCGCACTACAGTGGTAAAATATAGTGGATATCTTAACTTTGGGAAGGAATTTATTCAATATTGTTGTTGTGAAGAGGTATTTGCTATACAGAGGGTCTTTCTGTAGAGGTTATACTCTATTTTACTTCTCACTATAATGGTGGTATCATGGCTTCTTATCTGTGGAGTTTAAAGACAGACTAACTTTTAACATTCTAAACCTTATAACATTACAATGTTGTATCTTAATAAGTGAAATTGTTATATCACTGAAAGAGAAAATTTCGTGAGAATTTGGTAAACTTCGCAAGGTTTGTGTAGCCGTCGCTTAGTTGTATCTAGCCACGTAAATTAACGAGGTTTGACGGAGATGCCTGAATGTATGATAGAAGTTTTACGTTTATTTACCTTGGCTAATTTATGTCTAAATTTAACACGGGCACATAGATTACACAATAACTCATATGATTTAATTGTTGATCTTATTAGGTTATTTTATTTAAAATAAGGCGCTTTATTTGCACATGTACTGTAATTCAAACAAAAGATATAACAAACAATTTTTCAAGTTTTGAAAAAAAGAAACTTATAGCAACATAAACATGGTACTCAATCAACGTAATGTTGGCAATACATCATACATAACGGAAAAATTGAGACAGTTTGAAACTTTACGCCAGCAAATGTTGGAGATGATTTAATACAATGACGAAAAATAAAAGACAAATTTGAAATTGTTCAGCGCGATCTTCTAATCCTTGGCAGATATAACAGAAAAGGCGAGGAAATAATGGAATGTGTTCTGTACGCTATAAGAAGTCCTTTATTGTCGAGAAGTTTTTTTATTGTCGAGAAATATTGAAATTCTAGTATTGTTCATAGTGACAGTGATAATGTACTGTGCGTGCACTTTTTGATTTCCAAATTACCGAGAAATAATTTGGAAATCAAAATTATACACCATCTTGTTCTGCCCGTTTGCAGCCGAGAAGTTTTTTAACAGGAAATTCCTAACTGATGGAAATACAAGTGGTCTGTGCAGGAGTTATTGCAATGCTAGTAATGCTCTCATATATTTCTGCCCTAAAATGTAGTTTGATATATGTGCTCATCAAAGTTACATACGAATGATGCACGTACCGTCTAATTTCGTTTATTTTCAGGTACTGGGGAAATCAGAACCAACCGGGAGCTAAAATACCTAGACTCGTCCGTTCCTACCTTAGACTTCTCAATCCGAGCATATGACACTGTGAACCAAATTGAAATATTTTCTACACAAACAGTTAATCTTGATAGTAAGTAATCCGAGTATTTCAGCCACCAATTCGTCAAACATCGTCGAAGTCCGTAACTAGACCATTATGTTGACGATATATATTGTCTATCATTGTTATATAGACGCTTATTCCAACTGTGTAAGACACGGAAATAATCAAACTGTACCGGAGTTTCACGATCTCATGATTTTACTTGTATTTACCGTATCAACACAACTTCCCAAGTATAATTATGATCTGTATAACCTTAAAACCCTATTTCATGTAAGAAACTATAAAGAAGCAAGACAATTATACACCTTAAGACTCATTACAAAGTAATCCGGAAACGCTTGGAAAATGACGTCATCACATATGCTAAATAAATCATGACGGACACTAACGGAAATTGCCGATTTTTTCAGATCAGAATACCATACCGACTACTACAAACATGATAACTCCATTAGCAGAAACAAAAATAGAGACGCTAGCTGCTGGTACCACACTGTTCACGATTTCAACTTCCGACCCAGACACATCACAGACGCACACGTACAGGTACACCTGTACACCTAAAGCTGCAGAAGATACCTTTGAATTAGACACAAGTAAGTTTGCTAGTCGTCTTGAAAGTAAGTTAGTCAGTCAACTATCTTGCAAGTAAGTTTGCCAGTCGTCTTGAAAGTACATTAGTACGTCGTCTTGTTTGTAAGTTAGTTAGCCATCTTGCTATCTAAATAAAACATAGAAGGGGGTGGGTCGGGTCATTCATAAGAAATTTCCACCATCAACGCTTCAGATATTTTCTTTTGCCAATGACAGTATTTGAGACGAAATTAAATTGCTATTATTAATTTTATCTGACTTAGTTCCCTTCCTTCATAATACGTTATATGAACATTCAGATCACCTCGACGATTTGCCATAATAATGGCATAGTATGTATACAAAGATTGACAGAAGGAACCAAGAAGTTGCGAGTAGTAATCGTAACTGCAACTACTCGGGCCATTCCGTCAAACTTTGTTCAAGAGCTATATTGCTAATATGCGATGATATCAGAACGGCGCAATTTAAGACGACTAACATGAACACGAAAAATTATGGATTTTAAATATATATTTTTGGTGAATCATCTATGACTTTAACCTTTTATAACAAGAATAGATCAGTCTGTGCCACCAGTATGATTGTAGCTAGGCCAGCCGTCATACCCCTGCAGCCTGACCAATCCCTTTACTCTCGATATAATATACATTGACACTGTTGAACAGCGTTCACCGAATATAGCACCTCAAAACATCGAGAACTTAAGTAAAATTGTTTACGACGAGTTCACCCGATGTATTGTTTCAACTTTACTAAATTTTTAGTTTTAGGGCAGTATTTGCTTTTTTCTGCTAATTGAATACTTTTGTTAAATTGGCGATAAATTGTAGTGTTTACATTTGCGACAGTTTTTAGTTTGGAAAAATCGATTATTATGTTGAAACATTAACGAAGGTGAACTCGACGTAAACCTTCGATGTTATGAGGGACTATTTCCGATGAACGCTACAACAGTGGTTCTGATAAAAGGTACCTAATCAAATATGATAAACAAGATCAACAAGGAATGGCGGCGTTCAATGAACGCAACCCCCATACGACCCAGCAACAATAACCAGCAAGGAGTCCAGGCGGACCCCAAACAAAAACAGGACAGGGCACAAGACAGGGCACGGACAGGCTTATCACCAAAATGATAAATAATTCGTAACTGATAAGGAATCAAAGAAAACAAATAAATAATTGAATAATAAAAAACAATTTGTAACGAATAATGAATTCAAAGAAAACGAAGTTCACTTTGAAAATTGTAAAGGCTACTTTGTTGTCCCTTTTTAATTTTAACCGCTGGATCATTATTTCAGGTGGGAATTTCAAGATTGCGACAGGCAAGTCACTGAATTATGAAAGAAATCCTTTTTTCAACTGTTCATTCTGGATAGACGACGGTATACATGAAGGAGGCCCTTTCATCTATGAACTTACCGTTGAAAATAACAATGAAGCGCCGTATTTTTCAAACATAATGTATCACGTGAGCACGCCGGAAGGTGCGGTAAGGATGTAATAATTTATAATTGTCTGTGTGTACTCATTAAGCACAACTTTGTGACGGTATTTCGGAAACAATTCGGCAGAAACATTTTTTTCATATTATCTAATCAGTTATAAAGTTTTTGTTTCCATAAATAACCTCTAGCGTATCTTAATGAATGTGCCACGTGTCACATTGTCAGAAATCTGTTTGTAACAGAAAGCATCTATTCAATTGGTTTGACTGTATTATAGAAAATAACAGAAAGGCATAGTAGAACTGTCCATAGTTTTGAAAAATAAATATAATGAAACAACCTATATTAAATTTATAAAAGCATAATTACATTCTATTCTTGGTACCGATTGTACCTTGTTACCGATTGTTCATTGGTACCGATTGTACCTTGGTACCGATTTACCTTGGTTTCGACTGTCCCTTGTTACCGACTATATTGAAGTAGGTCAAATAACATTTCAGAAAGGCGCCACAACTTTCGACGCTTCGTTTGACTGCCAAGATGACGACACCGGTGACTCGATCACTTACGACTTCAGGGCCATCAACAATAGCGACCGGTTTCATGTACTGCCGAGTGGTCTAATCGAATTTAATGTCGATTATGACGTTGATAATGCATATCCCACCGAGGAGGTTTTGACGGTGTACTGTATTGATTCTGGCCACATTGACGGTAACCCTCTGACAGGTTCGGCACAAGTTACTATAACCGTCACTGTAAGTAACCTTAAAGATTGTTTTCTTTTTATTATCATCTGTATGTACAACATGTTCACGGGGAAGGAACTGCTACACGAAGAATAGAGTTTTTATGATAAACTGTCAAGAGTTCTTATGTTGACTGTCACGAAGGTCCTTGAAAGTGTTACGGATTTCGTTGGAAACCTTTATTATATACTGAAGAAACACACGTTAAAATTTTAAACTTGAACTTTAAATGTATGGTTTTAGATGCTAAATTAAACTATGATGATTAATCTTGCCTTACATATTGTATTCTGTGTCAGAAAAAAACTTTATAATCCAGTTTCCATCGCCTTTTGCTTAAACTCTGTGCAACAGTTCCACTGTTCCTCCCCCCGTGATCTTCAAATAAGTTTAAAGTGAATTGGTCTATAATGGAAGGTCCATCATACACTTTATAACTATGTTGTCAGACGTAATGATTATTTTACTTGAAATTCCACAGGATGTTAATGATAATGAGCCAGTGTTTTCGTCCTCATCTTACACGTTCATAGTGACTGACACAACTACACCCGGAACTGCTATAGGTAATACACCGTGTTCATATACCGGTAGGATACTACGTCATCGCGCACCTGCAAAATGGGGGTTTTCAGGACTAACATAGTCATAAAAACTTTAAACGTTTTTTTTTCTTACAATTATAACAAGTATTGTACTAAAGCCAATCGTTGGTGCACTTTTTTGATGTTGATCTGCAGGTGCGCGATGAAGTATTAAATCCTATACCAAAGTTTCACTGAGACATTTCTTCAAAAATCTATGTTCACTAATGATCAAATGTTATCCACATATCTTCAAGATCTGTAATAGGTACGTCATGTTGAAAGAATTATGTTTTTACATAACAACTCCGATATGTGTTATTTGGCAACTCATGTTGTCAGATTAAGCATAAACATAGTTTAGACATAACAACTTCAGACTTTCTTATTGGTAAGTCATGTTGAAAGAATAATTACATTAATTACTTAACAACAAGAGCGATCAGTAATCACATGTGTCGCCTCATAATGGCCAATTTCATGTTGGGACAAATTTTGTGACAGACGGACAGACAGACGGACAGTGCACAACTAGACTAAGTACTAATCAATCATGTAAAGTTTGGATAAAATTGCACCAGTAGCTTATGAGGAGTAGTCCGGACAAGCTTTTGCGTATCTGGCAACACACAGAAAAAGCACCTTTTTATCAAAGGGCCATAACTCAGCCAAAAATCATTCAACCGGAAAACCCGTGCAATATGCGCAAGGACTTAAGCTACAGATCAATCCTGTAAAGTTTCATTGAAATTGCATAAGTGGTATAAGAAAACTAGTCCGGACAAACTTTAAAAATAAAAAATATTAAAGGGCCAAAACTCTGACAAAAATCATTGAACCGGAAAATGCTGACAATATGCACAACTAGACTTGGTACTGATCATTCCTGTAAAGTTTGGATGAAATTGCACCAGTATTTTATGAGGAGTAGTCCGGACAAGCTATTGTGTATCTGGCAACACACAGAAAAAAACACCTTTTTATCAAAGGGCCATAACTCGGCCAAAAATCATTCAACCGGAAAACCCTTGCAATATGCGCAAGGACTTGAGCTATAGATCAATCCTGTAAAGTTTCATTGAAATTGCATTAGTGGTATAAGAGAAGTAGTCCGGACAAACTTTAAAATTAAAAATTATTAAAGGGCCATAACTCTGACAAAAATCATTGAATCGGAAAATGCTGACAATATGCACAACTAGACTTGGTACTGATCATTCCTGTAAAGTTTGGATGAAATTGCACCAGTAGTTTATGAGGGGTAGTCCGGACAAGTTTTGTGACGGACGGACGGACAGACGGACAGACAGACGGACAGACAGACGACGGAGAAGTGATCCCTATATGTCGCCACTACTCCGTAGAGGCGACACAAAAATGATAGCCAGACCCTAACAAACCTTAGCTTATATGTTAAATATATCATGAAAAAAATAACGATTAATAACAAGAACATGAACTGATTTATTTTACATTCCTGGTGATTGTTAATCCTAATATCCCCATCTTTATATGTTTGTTTTTGTTTTGTTTTTTCATTGTCATTACAAGTACACATTTATGAATAGACTGTCTCATTGCAATTTTACAACCGACCACATGTTCTATTCATAGTTATCGCATGGTTTGGAACGTTTCCTTTGTTCTTACTAACCCATTATACTCAGTTCACTTCAACGAGCATTTCAAAACTGTATTGATATATAACAGTAGTTTTTCATTGATTCATATAGGGAAAAAACTCGACTGTTATATATCGGTCGAGTTTTTTCGCACCTGTTATATATCAATGCAGTTTTTTTCATAGATCATAGATATTGCACAGTTTACAATAGGGTAGGTTTTGGACTTGTTGTTTCTCCACACGATGGTTGTATGTGTGCTTAAGAAAAAATTGTATCATAGTTTGGAGACCTTTCTGTTGAAAATGTGTCAGGGTTAAATCGTATACATATACATGCACAGTGCGTTAACTGGAGTGCGGGTATTAGTTACCCGCACTCCAGAGCATGCCCATTGATTGGCTCATTTTTGCTGGCGTTTACATATTGTGACTGCAGAGAAAGGGAAAGCGACAGAAATATCATTTTCAGATGTTCGTTCATTGGTTCATTTTTGCCGGGGTTGTGACAACAGGGAACGTGTTTTTATGTTTGACTATGATACAAAAGAGAAAGAACACCAAAACACTCGGCAATCTGATTTATAATCGGGGGCTACGCCCCTCGTACAAATCAGATAGCCTCGTGTTTCGGTGCTCTTTCTATTACGAAACCCAGTTAACACGGAAATGTGGAAAGTGTGATTTTACGCCCCCCCCCCCTCCACAATAAGCGAAACATGTGGACAATTTGACCCTATTAAATTGCTCTGTCAAATAAATGGGTGCTCTATCAATGTGCATCAGCTACACACTAAAGAAAGTATCTTGAATTCAATCATTGCTTTCACAGGCAACCAATGAAAGTCGTGCAATGGAAGTCGAAATTTCGAGTTACTAAGTCGAAGTTTCGAGTTATTTAGTCGAAATAACGTGATAAGTAACTCGAAATTTCGAGTTAGTATGTCGAAATTTCGAGTAAATAAGTCGAAATTTCGGGTTAGTAAGTCGTAATTTCGAGATAAGTTAGTCGAAATTTTGAGTTAGTTACTCGAAATTTCGGGTTATTAAAAAAAACATACACTTGACACTAATGCTCTTCCGTAATTGCTTGATACATGTTAAATGTGTATTATGTAATCTGTAACAATTGAAAATAAATTGATTTGTATTGTATTGTTGTATTGTATAATTATTTCAAACATACCTACTTCAGTATAATGATATACTTTCAACATGCCTTACCAATAACAGATAGTGAAGTTGACATAATAGTTTTAAACGTATTGCAGACATAAATTTTCAAGGATCCGTTATAGTGGAGTTTACTCCTTTAGATATGTGACTCTTTTTCATTTCCTTATTATGTATTAATAAAGTCCTTTGATTATTCAAAGGTGTTATGGCAGTTACGGATGCTGATAGTACAACTAACGGGTATGTCCGGTGTTCAGCAAGTTCGGGCTCCACTTACAGCACCTATTTTGCCATTGGCGCCAATTGTAACGTGTACAGTACAAGACAAGTGGACTTTGCAGCTGGTACTCAAACTCAGTAAGCGTCATTCTACGTTTCTTCTTAAAGAGTTAGCAACCAACTTGTTTTGTTTTATATGGAATTTTCGAGGAGGAAATATAAATGTATCTCATTCGATTAAGTTGAAAAATAAATAGAAGATATTGAACGAAGGTCACTGAATTTATTGAACGAGTTGGATAAAATCATATTATGCAAGCCTCTGGCAAGTGTAATATTAATTTATTGATAGAGTTCAATAAATTCAGTCATAAACTTTCACGAATTTAATTTAATTTTTATCACATACCAAAAATAAAGACCGTTTGAAGTAAAAATGAACCTTTTTTCATTGACACGCCTTTAGTGTAATGCTTACATATAGCTCGTAAAAATGACGTCACGTCAAATATATGCACGGCCGTGCAATACCACTTTATGGAGTGGCAAAAGCGACACGGGTATGTCATGTATGTGATAAATGTTTTTATTTTACCTCTCGTAAATGTTCCACTACATAGCACAATGTTACCTCACATTGCGTTATTTCGATTTATCATCATCTGGTCAATTTTTTTGGCAATATTCCCCAGGGGCGAGTAATCTACATAGACTGAAGAAAACGTAATGGTCTAGTTCTCTCCCTTGGTCGATAAAACTTGCATAGTGGTGAAGTTGGTTCGGTATTATAATAACAAAATAACACATGTTTCTCAGGGTAATAGATAATTTTAGCAGCCCTTGAACTGAAATAACATCCGATGATAGTATTATAATAATTAGCTTGTCTTACTGACTATTTAACCTTTTAAGCCGACGACATAGATCTATATGTTTATGGTTACTGACCAATTAAACAAAGTTTAGAGCAACTTTTTTATGTATTAGGAAGAATATGGACACAATACAGTACCAATATATACTGAAGTCTGGTAAATATTTAATTTCCCGTCCATTTTCCAATACAGGTATATTGTCACGGCGATTGACGACGGAAATCCGCAATTGACCGGAACTTCTACAGTTGCCATCATTTACCAGCAGACACCGACAACCACCACAACGCCCGCTCCAACTACCACGCCATACAACTTTTTTGACCATGCTGGTAATATTGTATTGTTTGTATTTTGTCTCTTAATGGCGCTGGCTTTACTTGGATTGCTCACATGGTGTCTGATGCAGTTTTGTTGCCCAGGGATGTGCAATTGCTTTGGGCGCGGAGGAAGATCCCGGAGGTAAAATGTTATGCACAATTATTTTTTAAAAACACATTGTACATTCATTCCATAATGTTACATGGCAACATCAATTTTCGGCCGGCTGCTTTAAAAAAAAACCGATCGGACCAAATTGCCCCGCATCCCTCACCCATTCCCCCAGTCTGATATTGCTAACCTTTTTTTTAGAATTTTTAGAAACTATGTTCGATATAACATCCCATCTAAGGGGGTATATAATAGAACGCCCCGGTATGACATCACTTGTCTGGGATGAACATTCCAACTTTTTCGGATTCATGTGATATTCATATAATTATTATACCCCATCTATATACATGTATAATTCTAGCGGTTTAATCAAGCATTATATCTTATTCTAGATGTCGCTCTAAAAGTAAACATATTCATTTATGAGCCGCGTCACGACAAAACCAACATAATGGGTTTGTGACCAGCATGAATCCAGACCAGCCTGCGCATCAGCGCAGTCTGGTCAGGATCCATGCTGTTCGCTATCAGTTTCTTTACTTGTTAAAAGGTTTAAAAGCGAACAGCATGGATCCTGATCAGACTGCGCGGATGCGCAGGCTGGTCTGGATCCATGCTGGTCTCGCAAACCCATTATGTTGGTTTTGTCGTGACGCGGGTCATTTATTATTATGAATTCATTTTATTTTCTAGATATCCAGATAGGCGGAGAGACGATTATAATAACGATAGAAGAAGAGATGACTACAAGGATAATAGAAGAAGGGATTCGGACGAATATGAGTAAGTACAATATAACGTCATATACTGAGGAACGTTTACGTCATTAATGGTATAAAGTAGAAAGGAATGGAGAACCGTCTAAATACCGTATTCCGATATAAACCGGACAAGACGCTTCTTAAATTCAACTGAATCAGTGTCTATTCTAGGATGGGGGATAGAGGGATTCATATTTTTTTGAGAATTCTCCCCCTTTTATTTCAGAGACAATGGGAAAATTTAACATAGAGAAAGAAGGGAAAAGATCAACAAATGTAATCCATTCTCACTTTTCTTTAATTAATACATCTAATTATTCTCTGCACATATATGAGCCGCGTCTCGACAAAACCAACATAATGGGTTTGCGACCAGCATAGATCCAGACCAGCCTGCGCATCCGCGCAGTCTGATCAGGAGCCATGCTGTTCGCTTACAAACCCTATTACAAGTAGAAAAACTGATAGCGAACAGCATGGATCCTGATCAGACTGTCCGGAAGCGCAGGCTGGTCTGTATCCATGCTGGTCGCACGCATTATGATGGTTTTGTCGTGACGCGGCTCATTTGTCTATTTTGTGATCATGATATATGCAAATGTCTGGTGTTACTGCTCCAACACATAGGTGAGTTAAATCTTTTGTCTTTTGTTTTATAACGTTAACAGAACGTGTTTTGTGGGCTTATTTGAAAACGTTTTTGTTAAATAACGTTATATAGTATTTATGGGTCTGCTTAATTACGTTTAAGTCTTTCCGGGTTGCAACTTTAAAAAAATAGTGAAAAAGAATATAACTAAATACATGTAGTCCACTTTTTTGCACGAAGTCTTGTTATGTTGGTTTTAGATCTACTGTTCAAAATAGTGTAAGACTGACTAATATTATTTGTACCTAGGAAATTCCATGTAGCAGAGAGTATTTATGCCCAATTAATATGGCGGTCAAGAACTGTCAACATAACTGATTGTTCGGGGCTTTTATTTCTATTTATTTTATTTGTAAAATGTGTTTTATCACTTCCAGTTCTCCAAAACGTAAGTTTACCCTCAGAGTTTAATATATAGTTATTTGAAGTTGCTTTCAAAAGCTTTTTAACTTGCATATAAATATGTTATTGTTAGTGCACGACTTCAGGTTTATTTGTATTTTTATTTATTTATTTTTCTTCATTTTAAATTATTTATTGTTTTGCTGTTATTGATTTGAATTCAATATTTTCACCACATAATAATAATAAGTTTTTTTTCATGAATCTATTATTATTAAAATGAATATTGACGTCCGTTAGCTACCCTTTGCTCTGTTATAATGTGTGATTTTGTCCGTAAGTTACCTGTTAAAAATAGAAATTTAAACGAGCGTTTCGGAGTTCAACATGTTTTGAGTACGAAAAGTTAAAGATATTATATGCTTATCTTTGAGTAAAATATTTTAATTGAAGAAATTAATTACAACCTATGTAATTCTTACTGAATATGTCTAATATGAATAAAAACGAATAAGCTATGCATCGGAAAACACGTTCTCCATTATAGGACAGGTAAAATTGGTCTTTCCTTAAAAAAACTGCCACTTTTTTTACGACACTATATAATTATTCATACTGTGATGACCTGTAGTGTGTAGAGTTTTGAACATGACATGTCAACTTTGTGTAAAGTCAAAACATGTTAATTTCATATTTACAAAGAGACTGCATGTGTAGCAATTATTTTCTGATATCAAAATTTGAGCCTAGTATTTTTAATGGACACTAAATCATAAAATGTCTATTCTAATAGGTCCATTGCGCAATTTAATTTTAAATGGTATCCTAAAGTCATTCGTGTATACAATATAGAAAAAAATTCATATCATTTTTACAGTATTTTTGATTAACTGCTTTTTTAAACATATGGATCCCATTGCGTTTGAATTTATGTATCTACTGCTAATGCTTTTTTTAAAAAAAGCAGAATTTAGGTAGCATGCATTTCATTTGGCGATATATGTAAACGTTTATACAGAATTACTATATTTTGCTATGCTGAGTGCCTCCTATTTATAGAAACTTAGATACATGTATACGCTTGGCTAATAGATAAAAACAGTTTATGCATAGCATTTTAGCAAGTAAGAATTGTCGATATTACATAGTTTTTGTTATAATATGTACGTGTAGTATAAAAGTTAATATGTAAAAAAAGTTAATTATGGTATAACACCTTTCATGATTTCGTTAAAGACAGGCAAAAGAATTATACAGATCACTTTTCGTGTTTATATTAAGATTTTGTAAGCATTGCGGTGATAAGGTGCAATACAAAATCTTTATCATATGACCGCTTTTCATTCGAAAATTTGCATACGTTAAGGGTCGAAATTTGCCGAATAATCCCGAGTATTGTGGGATGTAATGAATCTTATAATACGTTTCAGGTAAAGATGACAAATCGACCAAGTCGAGATGGTAATGCAAGAAAGTCTGCTGTAAACACTGGCAAGTCTACTGTGATATACCGACAAGATCAGCTGAAGTCCTTCTTTTCATATATCTGCATATATCGTATAATGTTCCAAATTTTGTTATAGGCGAATTACCATTTTCCGTTTTTAAAACTGAAACTTTGATTTACTTTGCTGCATGAAGATTCTATATTTCTCATTTTATATGTGATATTTAAGTAGTAAAGATATATATAACCACAGATTGATCGATGACTACCGTCCGTAATTCAACGAAATAAAAAAATTAGTGTTCTTGCTTCGGGGCTCAAAGATTTCATCGCGCCAACCGAGTTCCGTTGTTTTGAGTTATATATCAATAAGTACATACTTGCTTTAGTGATATTGAAAGTAATATGTGATAGTTTGTGTTCTAAAATGTATTTTAATTACTATTTTTGATATTAAAAAAATGAATTGTTTTAATTCACGTTATGTTATTTGATAAACAAAATGATGACATCTCCGTCAAAAGGTCGTTAAAACTCGGCTTATTTCGGTACTTTCCGCGTCTTGTATGAGCGGATCTTCATGGAAAAGGGGAGACATATAGTACTCACCCAGGCGTCGGTGTTAATAAAACGTAAGATAGTTGCATTTTCATGGAGGGTTACTTTTTCGTATAGCTAAATATTTTAAGAGGCAAACTTTTTAAATAGTTTTTCAACTGTTATCTCTTTCAATGCTCATGATCTATAAGGTTAATTAATAGAGGCTCTGATTAGTTCGTGACGACAAATAACGTCATTCTTGACGTCAAGCATGGAGTCGTTGTGAACACCAAAAGCTCATATTTCACTCGTGGCTGCGCCACTCGTGAAATATACCTTTTGGTGCTCACTCGGTGAAATATATTTCGATCTTACACAAAACTAAACAAATATCCTCTATGTAATAATTGACTGATAATGGAGGATGAGAGAGAAAAATCAAAAATCATTGCGAGAAAAAAAACAAAGAGAAAATACATAATCTAATAAGCTAACATTATTTAAATAATAACATAATATTTTTGCAAAATATGGCAAGT
This sequence comes from Ruditapes philippinarum, assembly GCF_026571515.1. Taxonomy (NCBI): domain Eukaryota; kingdom Metazoa; phylum Mollusca; class Bivalvia; order Venerida; family Veneridae; genus Ruditapes; species Ruditapes philippinarum. The sequence continues at coordinate 53,118 of NW_026852253.1, read as the reverse complement.
TTCAAAAGGATATCTTTATTACTATGGTTCATTAATTTTTCAAATTTTAAAGCACTTGGACGTTCATAGAAATATTTATCAAGATACAGCTTACTTGTATTGACTAAATGTGAACATTCAAAAAGATAATGGAATTCGTCGCCTAAAGAGTTACTGGTACATATGTTACAAGTTCTAAGTTCTCTTGGAATCTCATCAAACCTTCCTTTTTCAATAGGAAGTTTGTGATTCATACTTCTAAATTTAAAGAGAATTAAAGCTAAATTCATAGGTAACTTGCTGAGGTATGGCTCAAAACAAAAATCCTGTTTATAAATCCTGTAATTTAGACATTTACTGGAATTATTAATTGTACTTCTCCAATTTTGCATAAAATGATCACGCAATCTTAAGTTGACAGTATTCTTGAATGAAGCAGGAGATTCCACATTTTGATTTATCCAAAAATGCGACAATCCAAGATCATTTAAATTATTTCGAACAAAACAAACCCAATCTGATTTAATATTATTCAGAGTATATAAATTATGAGTTGTTCTATATAGAATGCTGACCATCTTATCATGTTTAGAATAAACTATTTTACCCCAGTAATTGAGAACTCTACTTTTAATTTGTGTTGAAAGTGGGGTAATACCCAACTCCCCATAAATCATAGCATTTGGAGTACTCTGTTTCAACTGTAGAATTATCTTTAGGTATTTTAATTGAAATTTATCCACAACACTCACATCTTCAACACCCCAAACTTCACACCCATACAACAAAATGTGTGCTATCATTGTATCAAACAAGTGTAATTGCATATCTATTGGTAAATTAAGTATCCTAGATTTCCTAATTACAGAAAAATGGCTTTATGGGCTTGATCAATAAGGAATGTTTTAGTTCTGCTGAATTTACCATTAAATGAAAATTGGACACCTAAATATGAGAAATGCTCAACAATTTCAAGGACAGCCCCCTCATAGTGAAAGTTAGGCATATTACGCAAACCTCTCTTGGTTTTCCAAAATATAATAACTTTGGTTTTATTTGTATTTACTTCTTGAAAGATTCCAAAGCTTGCAGTAGTCAGACATAGCGTTTAATGCTAACTGAAGCTGCTGAGAGCTCTCTGACAATATTACAGTGTCATCCGCATACAATAGTAAATACAGTTTAAGATAAACTTCCATTTCATCATCACTTAACATATCATTTATATGTTCTTTTAGAAACTGCAAACCTTCATATTTATTAGACATAAAATTAGTTAGATCATTCAAGAAAAGAGAAAACAATATTGGAGATAAGTTTTCACCTTGTCTTACTCCAGTATGACTAGTGAAAAAATCTGAAATTGTATTATTCGAACTAACACATGACTTAGCTTTGTCATACATATTGTGTATTATTTTAAAGCATTTCCCATCAATATTGTAAGTTAATAATTTATGCCACATGGCAGTGCGATTTACAGAATCAAAGGCCTTGCGATAATCTACAAATGCACAATACAATTTTTTTTCATGTGCTAGATATACGTCCACTAGAAGTTTTAATGAAAATATGTGATCAACAGTACTATAATGCTTCCTGAAACCTGCTTGTTCTTAGTTTAAACATATTTTATTCATAATCATACACAGTACATAATATACAATCAATCAATATATACAATGATGAAATGGATTAGAACGAAAGATATAAAATCTTATATAGTTCTTCACATAGAATGTTGTTTGATTCCAAGAAGTCATTTAATCTGTTATTAAGTACCGAAGTGAAAAGTTTTCCAAAGCAAATGAGTATCGTTATGCCCCTGTAATTATCCGGATCATTAACATCCCCTTTATTTTTATACAATGGTAAGATAACTCCCTTGCTCCACACATCCGGAAAGATACCAGAGTCTAATATAATGTTAAAAAAATAGCGTAAGTACAGCCAGCAGATTATCAGGAGCATTTTTGAGATACTCATTAATAATATTATCAAATATAGATGGACTTTTATTATTCTTAAGCGCCTTTATAGCCTTATCTATTTCTTGCTCAGTAAATTGCGAATTCAGTGCCTCATTAAACATTGGTAAGTTGGTAACATTAAAATTATCTACGTCATTTTCATTTCTTAAAATATCTGCATTCAAATTACTGAAATGCTCATGGAAAACCTCATTAGTTATTTTATTTATTATCACTTTTTTATCAGAAGAATATTTATTTAATAAACTCCAATAAGATTTAGGATCACTATGCTTTAATCCTCTCAGTTTTTTTATGACATTGTCATTGAAACTGTTAAACTTTTTATTTAATTCTTTTTTATATCTTTTACTGTTTATCATCATAAGGTTTTTATTACCTTCGGTTTTATTTTTCCTAAAGGTATTTCTGCTTAGGTAATATTCCTTTCTAAATTTCGAGCAATCTTTATCAAACCATTTTTGGTCAAGTTTGCATTTTTTCTTTCTGTGAAATACTTTTTTTCTTGTATTAAATTGCACCTTTTAGCAGCATTAGTTATGATACTTGACAGTTTTTCAGTCAAGGAATTAATACATTCATCATTATAATTCTTATCATTTAATATTTTAATCATTTCTTCTGTTATATTATTTGTATCGATATTATCAAACTGATTTATATAATCATCCTTCAGATTTTTATCCCATGTTGATTGTTACGTTTTTCAACTCGAATTGATTTATCGGAGGATTAAATATTTGAGTTCAATTATTTCAATCAAGGTCAAACATTCATTACACGTAACATTTAAGGGACACGATTCATGTTTTGTTAAGTGTCCGTGTAATACGGCTGCCTCCCTTTGATGTCCCAACTATCAGAGTAAATTATACATAATTTTGACTCTATTGTGTCTTGCGTTAAACAATAAGAGTGATATGCATGGATGTAATTAAAAATGAAAAAAAAACACTTAATTGAATAAATCTTTAAGGCGTATAATCGCTTTTGGGTGTATATTCCAAAAAGATTGTTAACGGCTTATTCTAAAGCAATATACACTGTAAAAAAATTGGAAGTTACTTCCCTTATTTCGGTTTGCAATATTAATTTTGTTAACACACACTTTCTCTCACTTTTTCTGTTTTGGCTCTTTTTGTTTCGCAGTAAAATGTTTGTCCCAGGTTTGTATATCAAAATTGTTTGTTTTTAATGTATGAAAATGTAATTTCACGCATTTGTCTCTCTCATTTGATTTGATATATATGCTGTATCTCTAGCCGAGAGCCGTTGCATATCAGATTTTTGTTTGTTTGTTTGATTGTGTTTTACCTCACACCGACACAGTATATGTGATTTGGCGACGCTCCAGCTATACATGTGGAAAAACATCTGCATTATTTCAGACATGAACGGGCACCTGAATAGAACCACCGACGTTCCGTCAGCTAACTGGATAGCTTCTTCATATAAAAATATATAAAGTTCCTTTCGGGATTCGAACCACAGCGGTGAGGAGCATGTGGTTTGAAGCTAACGGCCTCCTTAACCACTCGGCCGTGAACGCCTTGCATGTCATATTTACAATGATTTTTTAATGTTGCTGATGCTGTATATACTAAACGGTAACAACCACTGCTATCTACAGACCGCGGCGCTGGTGAACTATACTTACAATATGATGTGCTCCAGGCTTTTTTTTACAAAACGATATTTTCTTATAAACGGTACTAGCAATTTGCGCATTCGCAGGTGAATGATAACGATCCAATATCAGCAATGGTACTAAGACTAAGTTTTGATGAGCATCGATAAATGATAAGTTCAGTATTCAAAGCTAGATTGAAATTAAGAGCTGGTCCAGTATCCAAAGCGATCTCAATACATTTGTATTCAAAGCTAGTCCGATATTCAAAGCTATAGACCGATATACAAAGCTAGATCGAAATTTAAATTTAGATCGAAATTGGCTCTAAATGGAACATCGCTATTTTATGTCAATGCTCTCTCCCATATAAGATACAATAGGTATATTTTTATTTATTTTCCGTTTCTTTTTCTTTATTTTATTACCGTTAGTACCAACAACGACTTGCCCCTGACGGGGTTTGAACCCATGCGACTTGCTATATAATTGGTTTCACGCGTTTATCCCTCGGGCATGCTGCCAACACTTGCTCTTGATGAAACGTTGTAAAAAGATATCAAAAACTTACTTTTAATCTACGAAAAATGCGGGGGGGGAAGTCAGTTTAAGTATGCCTATCTATTCTTTGGACATTTAATTTTACCTCAGAAAACAATTCCTTCTACGCCATGTCTGATACTAAGTTCTATTTCGCAAAAGGTGGATTTATAAAGATTAAGGCTATTTATATATCAAAGTCACAACAATACTTGCTCATTTTATTTAAAGCAAAGAAGGTGTGCAATTTATTAACAGGGCGGATTTTCGTAGCACTTATTTTAGTTAACACTTGTCGGGTGCATTATTGTCGCGATTGGGTATCCAACCAGGCTTATCAGCTCCACTTGCTAAAACAACGTTCATCCAAACTTTTCCACCCACTATTTAAACTGCTTTGTTACTATACGGTTAACTTGGGAGTTTTCACTCCAATCAATTAAATCGTAAGCAATGGTACCGGTATTGACCATGACATTCTAGTATCGCCATCGTCTCCCCGTGTACTTCAACGTGAAAGCCCTAGATTGCCTATTGTATAATTAGCAATATTTTCATTTCCAGAATTTTCAGAAACGCCGGTCACCTATCGATCGTCGTAATTGCTAGGTACATATTTTCACAACTTTTCCATAGAAAGGCCGGAGTATACCCTCGAGTGCAATCAAAATACTAACGGATTGACCATCTAGCTCTTTAACAATGGTAATCAATTATGGATCTTCCTAAAGCACTGTTTAAACGTTTTTATAGGCTACTCCAAGGAATTACTAACGAACTTCAACAGATCTTGTACAACTGTTAACACTCCTCGTGGGAAACGTATAAGCTAACAAGCTTCCTTGATGCCCAGAAACATATACCGCATTGTCTGTACATCTTTTATTAGATATCTTCATCAAGACGATTCCAGACATAAGTCATAACCGGATTATCCGCCCTGGATACTCTCCAGACAATCTGTAGAAGATCCCATTTTTGGTAGAATATATCTTCGGCTCGCAAATAACGTCGCTGGGTATCGTCAATCCCGGTTTCGGCTGCTCTTGTAAATTTAGCAGCAAATCTGATGTTATTATTTTGTTGCATGAATAAATAAATATCATAAGTAAATAAATGTTCGAATTTGTTATGAAAGATTATGAGGCGTAACTTAGAATCTTCCCTCAACAGTTAAAATGAAAAGTCCCATTTCGTCGTAAGTAACGTTATTATCCTTTTGAAACATGGAACTGGTAGCGTAGGATTGAACCCACTAACACTTACAGGGTTATTAAGTGCCCGGACAGAAAGACGAAGAGAAGTGTTCACTAAAAAATTCAAATATACGTTTTCTTTTTCTTCTTTTTCGACCATTTGCAATGTTCAGCTACGCTTTCTTATGCTATCTATTTTTGATTTAAGACATCGCCTTTTATTATTTAAATGCGCGTTTCAATCGTAAAAAATCTGGATATTTTATGAAGGCTACGTTAAAATATATGGATGGCCTTCTTTACGACAATATAAGAGCCCTAAACCAAGCAAAATGTTCGGGAGATTTCCGCGTTGCATGGTCGTTTATTGGTATATAAAGTCTATATATAAAGTGTCGTAAAAAACATCATTTTCTCGAGCCAGCCGATAAAACACCAGTTGGCTGATTACGTTGCGGATTCGTTTTTTTTACATAATTTTGGAGAGTCATCTTTACAGCAATATAAGGCCCATCAATTGATGGAGATGTAAGTTATTAACATGTATACTAGTTCTTATATGTTTTATATGTGAATAAATTATATGTGATAATGGTTACATATGTCTCTTATAAATCTCAGTTGATTGGTCTTAAATGTATTTTAAATGTATATGAATTTTATGTACTGTATTTGTAAATGTAAGAAAGAGAGTGAAATAAACGAATAAATAAATAATAAATAAATATTGTATTATGAACATTTTTATGATGAATAAATATATTTTGTTCGAGAACGTTTTATTGTCTGCTATAATTATGAATATATGTAATATCAGAGTATGTCCCACACTTGCCAGCAAATTCTATATACAAAGTCCTCATAACATAATATAAAACAGTTTCAAAATAATTATTCATTGTTTTACAGACCTTCCAGAACAGACCAATTCACTTTAGTACAGGTTAATAGAAGTAAAGAATGAAAGTACAGGTTTATAGAAGTAAAGAAGGAAAACATTTAGTGTCATTCGGCCTAAATAATATAACTGAAATAACTTTATTTAAAAGTCATCATCATGCAGCTTTATTTTTCTGTAATAAACATGTCGTCATAAAATGGGATAAACTTATTTTACTAATTGTCCCAATCATGCCAAAAGAAAGTACACTATTGTGTGTCATTTTTTTTTTGCTATTTATATATTGTAAAATTAGCATATATTTCTAAAGCAAAGCAATGGCATATTCCTGTTTAAATCATTGCTTTCCCTTATGCTCGTCACCTTTTCTTTCAAAGGGTAACGGTAAAATTTATCTATCCACAACGCGTGTTCCTTATAAAGATGTCGTCTGCGTCACGAGTACCCAGCATGCGGTCACTACGATCGTCGCGTGCCTTTATAATGACATAAGTAAACAATTACATTAAACGTTTAACATCTATCCGTGTTATTTTCTCACATATGTCCGCATGACGCCCCATCCCAAAGTCACAATTTTGTGTAGCTCGGCGTTCAACTTCTCGCGAGATGTGACAGTAAACGTTATTTAGATCTAGCAAGGTGTAAAAATGGCGGCGATGTTCGCACGTTTGAGGAACGCTGCATATGGTGTTGTGATAATGCAATAAAGTGTCTAAATAATTGAAAGAATTTTGTGTCGTTCGATAGAAATAACATACTGTTGACAATTATTACGCAGACGACAGGGGGTTCAATAATGGATACAATCATGCTTAATTATATGGTCAACAAAGAATATTGCGATTATTGTCATATCGTAAATTGTGAATTGTGACAAAATTTGAAAACCCTTCATAAAAGTTACAATTAAAACATATCTTCCTACCATTTACAAAATTATTTTGACATTTTTATTTCCGATCTTATTTTTTTTAACTTATTTTATTTAAATTGCCATTCTACCATTTTGATTCATCTTTTATTTGTCTATTTGTTGTTTTTTTTGCTATTACCGAAGAATTTTAAAATTATTTCGATGCATCGCATCAAAATAAACAGCTCCAAAATAACAAAACAAAAAGCGCGCACTTTTGTTATTATATAAAGAACTATTCAGTATCTTTCAATTATTTGAAAGACCCTTAATCGTCACAGTACAGTACAAAACAAATCTTAACAATCATTTCTTAAAGATTAACTGGAAATCTGAAAATAAAATGTATTTTTTAAAATGCCTTTAATTTCACATGCAGACTAAGTACATATGTAAATTCTTTGTTAAAAATCTTAATAATTTATCAGACAGTCTAAATTTGAGATATTTTTTTCTTAATTTTTATCTTCATTGAAACACGCTCTTAACTGATTATCATTTCCACTTGAGACAGGCTTATTGACTTACACTGATTAATCAAATTATTAAATATTATCAAAGTCCGCCGGTAATTAACAATATATCCTAGATCTTACAAAAAATAATAATGTGTAATAAATCATCAATTATTAACTTATTTAGTTTGTTTACCAAAAACATGCTTAAAGACAAACGGACAGATTTACATGCTTTTCCCACAAGTTTCTAATCCGTTTTTTTTTTCTTTATCCCAAGTTTAAAATGAGATTATCTCCCACTTCAAACACATGCCGGTAAGATTTTTTAACAGCTTATCTTTCTTAATTTTCATCAGACACGACATGTTTTGGGCAAGGAAAGTAGTGCCTCCAACTTTTCCCAGAGAAGTGTATTGATACGCTCTCAGATATGCGCATTCCGTGCACGGTGGGGAAAAAATGAGCCGCGTCACGACAAAACCAACATGATGGGTTTGCGACCAGCATGGATCCAGACCAGCCTGCGCATCCGCGCAGTCTGATCAGGATCCATGCTGTTCGCTATCAGTTTCTTTACTTGTTATAGGGTCTGTAAGCGAACAGCATGGATCCTGATCAGACTGCGCGGATGCGCAGGCTGGTCTGGATCCATGCTGGTCGCAAACCCATTATGTTGGTTTTGTCGTGACACGGCTCAAATATTGTTGGCCTCTGCGTTGCGAAGAAAACGAGAAAAAGATATTAAACGCTCAATTGAGATTATCCGCATTTAATTCAATTAGAGATTGCATAAATAAATTGTTGACCCAGTGTATTTTGAATACTTTATTATCCAATGCATTATTTGTTAATGTTATATTAATTTGTATAACTTATTATAAACCTACATGATATTTCGGTTTGGAAATCGTCTTAATTTTCTGTAAATGAATCAGATCAACCTGTGTAGAGAACCATTATAATAATAATAATAATAATAATAATAATAATAATAATAATAATAATAATAATAATAATAATGATAATAATAATAATAATAATAATAATAATCATAATAATAATCATAATCATAATGTAATGGTAATGATGGTGGTAGTGGTGATGATGACGACGACGATGATCGTAATGATGTTGACGATGATGTCATCAAATTAATCATCGTGGATGCGTTTTTTTTTCCTCTATACCTAAACCTTTTCCAAATTCCTTAAAAACCGGGTCTTTAAATTCTCAATTTGACAGTGCCTGCTAAAATGAAAAACGAACCTTTTTCAAAGAATTTTCAGTCATTAATAAAGCTAAAAAAGGGACCAATGTTTTATGGAAATCCATGACGGTTTGTTCTGAGTCAAGCATAAAATGAGACACGTAGACCTGACACGAGTGCAACTAAGTTTTTTCTTTCTTTTCAGAGTTGTGTAAAAGTTATCTGCCCTTGAATTGACTTGAAATAAGCAAAATAATCAGAATTTATAGCAAAAATTCAAAACTGAGGACATCGAATACCACTTTTTCTGTTTTTTCCTTCCCTTAACTTTTTTTGTTATCATAATCTTAGATCATGCAAAGTTCAGCATAAACTTTGTGAAAGTAATTTTATTTTCCCTATTAAAGTGCTATATGAAAACTAGTGCACACTTCCTTAACTATTTTCTAATTTCTGAGACATTTATTGCAGAATATAAAGTTCAATGCTAATTTACAACACATAGACAATTTCCCTGTTTCATATATTCATGTGATTCCTTAATATATTCTCTGAAAACAATGCAGGACAGATTTAAAATAAAACATATCACCCATACAGTATCAAAAGCATGTTTTTTATTCATGACGTCATAATAAGTGCTATAATTATAATATTATGTCAAATTTGTATGAACTCCGCATATGCCAACATGTCAAATTTTTTGACATTTTCTGTATATACACAACATGATAAAATAACAAATTTTAAAGTTTATTCGGCTCTATACATGTATTACTACATTTCAACCAAATGAATATTTCTAAAAAAAATACATAATTGTTCATCAGACAGCTAATCAAGTTAAATAAAAACTTATAGAAACATGCCCAGTCTTTAATTCAGTGCCAACTGACAAACTTTCGAGTAATGTTACTTTGCTACCGTTATACATAACTCTCTTCCAATCTCGCAAATAACGAGATTAACGGATTATCCGAGATCATATCGGATTATCTCCCTTTGTTATTTCTGTTCGCCATTGTCATTTGATTAATCCAATAAATTAGCCACTATAAGGATTAGCTAAGGAGAAAAATGAACCGATTTTCTTCTCCGTGGGAAAGGTGGAGAAATTTCGGTACTTCAATACGATTTGATTATTTGATTATTATTTAATCAAATCCGCTGAAATTTATGACTGCTGTGTGTGTATATAGAAAAAGCAAGTCAAAGCCCATGACGTCAAGTAATGTCTCACCAGGGTGTAAAAGAAATTTGTGTATTCTTTCATACTAACACAGCTTTGAGCCGGCTAGATGCAGTGACTGGTTACTATTTTAGGAACAGATCAGATACTTTATTTAGATTTGTACATTGTACATCATAGATCTATGATACAAAAATGTTTATAAACATACCGCCAATACAGTCAAGTAACCAGTTCCGGTACATGACCAGTTCCGGTTTTATCAATGTCATTTTCATTGGAATATTTCTTAGCATTGAATTTATTGTTTAATATATAATGCAAAGCGTGACTGACCATCACAGTCCTGTTGGCAGCTCACTTCCATATAAATTGCCGGTTTTGAAAAACAACATTGAATGAGTCGGATCAGGTTCTGTGCCGAAACTTGGCAACTGATAGTATAATGGCTCTAGCGATCATTTTTTACTTCACAATTCATAACCTTGAGTTATCTAGAAACAAGAAAATTAATTAATAAATGTATATAAAACAAAATAAGAAGTACAAACATATGGAAAGCAACTTTTAACAGTGTGCTTCTCAAAGCAAAGCTTTCTTTAAAAAATTGGATAACTGAATTAATATTGGTATGATTCAAACACGATTACACGAACGTGCAGAAAATTTATTGTCAACTTTATGGACGATGACCCCCAACACTAAAATGCTTCATAAATAAAAATGTCAATGCTTTGTACTCTATGCTTTATAAATACGTGTTCTGTAGAGTATTATATATTGACATGGTTGCGTGTAGTAACTATTTGTGCTTCATTCGCAACTTTGATTTTTCGTACAGTTAGAAGACGAAACTTGTCTTAGAGAGGAAGAAGATTAGTATCTTTAAATTCAACGAAGACAAAAATAACCACATTTCTGGATTTAATGATCCATATATACAAAATAATAAAGCCATGCAAGTTATGAAATGTATTTATCTTTTATTTTTATTTGTCTTGGTGTTGTTCTTTTCCTTTTTGTTCTTTTTCTTCACCTTGTTATTTTCCTTGTTGTTATTTTTCTTCACCTTGTTATTTTTTCTTGTTGTTCTTTTTCTTCACCTTGTTATTTTTTCTTGTTGCTATTTTTCGTCACCTTATTCTTTTCCTTGTTTTTTTTTTCTTTTTCTTCACCTTGTTCTTTTACTTAATGTTATTTTGATGATTTTCTTCTGTATTTCTTCTCGTTTCTTTACTTCTTGTTCTCTGTATTGTTTGTATTTTTCTTGTTTCTTTCCTTATTATAGTTCTTATTCATCACCAAAACATGCTATCATCTTCTTCGCCGACCTCTTCCTTCCAGTCACCCCCTACCCTCTCCCGCTTTGTAAAGAAAAGACATTAACGGATCTTTCAGGCATAGCCAAGGTAGTCGTAGGCTCGGTCCAAACTGCAAATCATCGTGAAACTTGAGTAAAAGTTAATACTAGCACAAATAGTTTTAAACATTTTTTAAAATGTTCTTTGGAGAAGTTAAAAATATTGTTTTAAACAGGTTATTATTTTGATTATCATTAGTATTCTTTGCAATCATTGAGGCAAATGACTACGATTCAGGGGTTAAACTGCTATAAAGATGCGGAGAATGGGTTGAACCTTGTTTTACACCGTCTTACAATAAACTCAACAAAACTAAATTTGTAGTAACCGATTCATTTGTTGTTGTTATTTTTCTTTCACTCTCTTCATCTGGTATTTTTTTGCAAATAAAAATACAAAGCCAGTTTGCTTAATATGCAACAAAGATAGTTTTAAATTTTCCATTGTTAACAAAGCAATAGACCTTTATGATTAATTTGTAAAACTTCTGTGCATGACATTTAAATCTAATTATTTTAAGACTTAAAGTACCATTCTAAAAAAGTATATTAGTATACTGGTCACACGGGAAAGCAAAATGATTTATTCGAGTCTGTAAGAAAAATGAGTAATGGTTAAGTCATTGTAACACAAAGAGAAAGTCATATCTTTTTAGAGGACTTTTGCATTAGTCATGGTTGTGTCACAGTGTCTCGTTGTTTGGGATAAACACAATAAAACTAAAAATAAACTATATTCGAAAGGTCTGAATAAATATTAAAGAGCAGCCTAATTCTACCTTGCGACGATTCCGTTATTTGATTACATTAAATTGTTTTTTGCATTATCCTAAATTCTATTGGAACATGGATTAACATGTAAATGTAGTTAATTAGAGTCGGCGACTGGCGGCACAGTTCAAAGCGGGTTCGGATTATCGCCGGATATTTCCGTGATGTAACATGTTACCGGATTAGGAAAGTTGGAAATCACCGGTACTGTTCGTAAAGGGTTCGGCTGATTCCGTAACGTTACTTAAGAAGAAATTTGCACCTTCGGCAAAGTCCGTAACCGGATCTACAGATCGTACTTTTAGATACTCTGGAACAGAAAATAACAATGGAGCAAATGGACGAGCAGAGGTATGTGATCTTTCTTTTTTTCTTTCATTCTCGTATATTACAAAATTTATTACTTTAATGTTTTATTCTGTCTATATCATTGTCTACAATAAGAACTGAAGCCTTGCCATGTGCTTAACTAAAGAGATAACTATTGTAAAATCATCACATGCTGTGCACGTGCAACTTGAGTTCAATTAATTTTCTGCTTTGTTTAATTTATCTTAAGATTTTTAACTAAAATGTAAAACTTTTACATTGTTTAATTTGCATAATTATTATGTTGATATTTGAGAAGAAAAAAATTACGACTATAACTCATATTTATGGTTTATAGATAAAAATTCACATACATACAAATGTGCATGATTTGCTAATGGTGGTGATATGGGGATGGTGGTATGGAGTGGAACTAGAGGGTTGTGGTAGAGGGGTGGGTGGGGTTGAAGAAGTCTCGAAACTATCGAACATGCCAAGTCGTTAATTTGGGATATCCTCAATTGTTCTTTTATTTAGAAATGGCATAATCTTTATCAAACATGTTTAAATATATATTATACAAGTTAATATAACAGTTTAGTTTGTATGCTAAAACATTGTGATAAAAATTTGTTTACAGGGATTGTCTCGTTTTATTTCAAATAATGAAATTTCTAAGAAAGAAAAAAATTGAAAAGCAAAACAACAATTATTAAACTACTACCATAAAATAACGGAGATGTAGATAACATCTATGTCTTTGAAAATAGTAATAACAGTAATAAGCGCACAAAACACACAAAAAACAAAACAAAAAACACACACACACAAACTATGAATACATTAATTTTGTTTGAAGTCGTGCATTTTTCTAAAACTTAAAATCAAAGTAAATATATGTCAATATATGTAAAACTTAATTAAAAGAAATAAAAACTAATTAAAAGAAATTCAGATGCATATAGATTCTTGACTATATTCAAACAGTTGCAACATGAAAATAAAGATTCATTTTAAATCACTATGCTCTTTTTTTTTTGTTCGATTATTTTATAAACTAATTGGCGCATTCGGACAACAAATTTTCGTTTGGAATAATTTCATTTATTGTCGTCTGCATCATCTCTAACAGTTCTCAGGTATTTCCGTAAGAGAAAGTCAAAACGCATGAATATTTTATCATTTGGTCAGTCAATAAGCTCATAATAATAGATCTAATTAACCTCTTTTTTCTTGACCATCCGATAAAGGTTCGTTAACGAAGATGCTTATTCTTTCCTGTAACCTCCTCGCAGCTGACCATGTATAAGAGGGGAGGATTACACCATCAAATACATCATTCCCATACTTTAACGGTGCAAAGATTCTTTCTTCCGCAGAAAAATATAATGTAATAATTATTTAGCCATTCTGTTCTCGCCTGTTTGCAAATCATATTGGTGATAATTATATTGATCTATAATAATCTTGTTATGCGCCGAGATTACGTGCGAAAAAGCTCCGCCCCTTAATACCATTTACGCCAATCAGAAAAAAGAACTCTACCGGGTGGCCCGATTTGCCCTTTTCTCATTGGCTAATGCAACAAAAGATTATTGTATTAAATTTTATTGCCGTATTTACTTTACTTAGATATTTACTTATGGCACTTTAATATTTTCGCAAGATAACGCATAATAAGAACTCGCCAAAAGAGCATCACTGACGTTAAGAAAAAAATAGAAAAATAACGTGTTTTTGAAAAAGGAAATGTTTAACTAAAGTGATATTTTTAACTTTAAATTTTCTATTTGAATACAAGGACAAACTTTGATTATATTTTTTACAGATCATTTTGGGAATTTATTCCTAAAGTCAGGATGCCAAAGGCATTTCTAATGACTGGAAATCGTCACGATGACCATCACATGGAAGAGGAAGGTAAGCGTTGTTGTTTTTTTATTTTATTTATTATTCATGTATTTTTTTAATTCGAGAAAAAGAAAACAAAGAAAGAGATAATGATAAAGGGTATTTTTGTTCCAATGGGTGCAATATAGAAGTTAGAGCTGACGTAAAAATGAAATTCAAATTTAACCCAAAGCCTGTGACACATACAAAACATATGGAAAAATATCACCTTGAACTGAATCGTTTTAGATAAAAATAAAATCAATTTAGTTAGTTTATTAATTTATAGTAAACAGATTTTTATTATTTGTAATATGCCGCGAGTGATATTTCTTGTATTTCACTGATATATATCTTTAAATTTGTATTACTAGTGTTGTGCATACAGAAGACCTCATTTATAAATGTACATTTTTTATATCCACATGCATTTGTTTAAATGTATTCTAATTTGTATCGCGTTTATAAAAACACTAGAAGCTATGTGAATATATGACATAAAATATGGTCAGTTCTTTTAATTTAAGATATTACCATCTCTTATAATTGGAATAATATACACACGGTTATTTCTTTAAAACATAACATAATATTTTTTTTTATTTCTTTAAAGTAATTTTTTTGTTTGATTCAAACTATACTCGATTTTAATTGTTTATTAAGAAAACGTTGAGCTAAGAATTTCCCCAAAATTCATTGACTATTAAAAATATATTATATGTTAAAAATAATGGAATATAAATAGTGTTTGTAAATTTATTTTTTTATCTTATTTTTATGAAAATTTTCAATATTCACTACTTTTATGTAAATTGTTATGTGCATATTAGATAATATATATTGAATATACTAGTAAAAGCTGAACATTTTTTATCCTTCTCTTGTAAATCAACAAAAGTAAATGCGAAAATAACTACAAATATGTGACGAAATCGCGAAATATAAATAGAATATAAATAATGATAATATAAATAGGACTTATTATTCGAAAATAACTAAAAATACGTGACGGAATCGCGCATTTTAGGTATAATATAAGAAATAATATACCAATAGAAATAATAAAAAGCATGAAATGTAATATACTGTTGCCTTGGTTTAAAGTGATTCACAAAGTTAGAAAAGTTCACATACATGGTTTCTTTATGTTTCATATTACATGTATTTTTCTATTTCACAGAGGAAGGTTCGGACACGTCGTTCCGAGATGACCGAAGTTCTCCGAACGTTCAGCACAATGACGACAGCGATGATAGCTCAATAAACCACCCGGCATCATTTAGACCATCCCCTGAATCTGCATTCAGCAAAATAGGCAAGCAAGAATTTGGCACCGGAGGCCTCAAATCTCCGTTCCTTTCAGGCTCAGCATCAACAGGAATGCCCGGATTTTATCCTGGATTTTTCCCGAACTTTTATTCTAGTCACTACCTGCCGAAAAGTCCGAATCGGGACCATCTTCGTCACCCAGCCATACTTTCCCGTCACCGTTCCAGTTCCCTGAGAAAACTTCACCGGATTCTGATTCAAAGAAAGACCTTGACCATTTTGATAAAAGCATGTTTTACTACGTTGACCCGAGAATTCCGTTCACAAACTACTTCTTAAATTTGACGAAACTTCTAAATAGCAGTAGTAAAGAATGTACAGCGACTACACCACTCGGGAAAATGGCGGGAGAAGATAGCCAAGCAGACGACAGGGAGCCTCCCATAACGCCCGACTCATCCAAATCTTTTTCCGGTAAATCACGCACCGAAACAATTAGCTCCCCGGAAAGTGAACATTCTAGTGCTGAAAATGACGAAACTCCCGACAGGAAAGAACTTAAAGTTGACATTGTTCCCGACCGGCTAAATATACCAAATCTGACTGATCCACGTTTCGTGAACCCGTTTGGTACTGGTTTGTTGCAGCCTACGCATGCGGGAGCTATGCTTCCGGTCCCCGGCGCAGGTCTTTTCCACCCGGCACTGATGCATTTACCGGGCTCTGCATACAGACGATACAATCCCGAGAAGCCACCACCCGTGAAGAAATACAAATGTGACGTATGTGGGAAGGCTTTTTCCAGGAGTAACACATTGGTCACACATAAGGTAAATTTTATTTCATTATTATCATTATTTCTATTTGTTTAAAAGATAGCATGTTCTCCTCATTTCGGAACCAAGCACTTGTCTGTTTTGTGTAGCATTATCAGGGTTTAAATATTTAAATAATGTAATGTGCGCATTCACAGCGAACACGAGCTGTAAAACAACAACAACAAAACAATAACAGCAATAACAACAAAATAAGTAAATAAATAAATAAATAAATAAATAAATAAATAAATAAATAAATAAATGATTGAATGAATGAATGAATGAATGAATGAATGAATGAATGAATGAATGAATGAATGAATGAATGAATGAATGAATGAACGAACGAACGAACGAACAAATCAACGAATGAATGAATGAATGAATGAACGAACCAACGAATAAGTAAGTAAATGAATAAATTCAATAAATAAATAAACCAAGCAAACACCTAACATAATTTATATTTAAATGCATTCTTTCTTTTTTTATTTCTGTGTACAGAAGCACAGGATTTTATTTAAAAACATAGGTACATAATAAGAGAAAGGCTTTTTGTGTCTAGATTTTAAGCCAATCAGATTAGGATGAAATAAACGTTGACACTTTTTGTTTTCTTCCGAAAATTGATAAATAAATGGTAAATAATGTAATAATAGTAATGCAATATTAAAGCGGATGTTGTTTTTGTGACTTAGACAAAATAAAACGTGTCATATTTTTAATGATTGTATTCTATTTCATGCAAGTGGCATTTTGGTGATTATGCATTACATATTATTAACTCTAAACCAATCACGGACGATTTTGGCACCGAAAAGTTGAAAGAAGAACAAAAGGAACGTTTTTTCCTATCAACCTTGTTAAGTGCATATCAAAGTATTAACCCATATTTGACAGTACCGTCCTTCCCCACAAGTAAACAAAAGAGAGGGAGAGAGAGACAAAGAGTCACAGAAACGCAAATTAGTTTCAGACGAAAATTCCGATAGCTGCAAAATATTATTACGAAAAATCTAATTGAATTTGCTCAAAAGGTGAACTAAAATCTGTTCTGTTCAAACAAAGCGCTGTAGTTCAGTAAATGTCAAATAATTTTGGTCAAACATCAATGAAAAGTGGATACACAGTTGCTTCATTATTCAACGGAAAGAATAATATTTACCCAAATTATTTCAAAGTACGATAGCGTCCGGTATTGAGCCGCAAGGACCCATATTGAGCGACACTGCTTCTCTAAACATTAAGCGCCACGCGACACCGCTTCAGAATCTGTTACTTTTGTCGCTTTTCAAACATTCTATTGAAATGTAATTAAATGTTGACATAAGCTTTTAAGCTACGGTGACCACAACAATTTGCTTGCTATTGATTATACGAACACAGTACATCTTTTTATGTTGCCATGGCAGAGGTCTGGCAGCGTTATAGAATTACTAAAGTACTAAACACCTTTCTTTTGGAATATTTCATAATGATCAATAAATAAATAAATAAATAAATAAATAAATAAATAAATAAATAAATAAATAAATAAATAAATAAATAAATAAATATGAATGAATGAATGAATGAATGAATGAATGAATGAATGAATAAATGAATAAATAAATAAATAAATAAATAAAAAGATAGATAGATAGATAAATAAATAAATAAATAATAAATTAATCAATAAATAAATAAATAAATAAAAATGAATGAATGAATAAGTAAATAAATAAATAAATAAATAAATAAATAAATAAATAAATAAATAAATAAATAAATAAATAAATAATAAATAAATAAATAAATAAATAAATAAATAAATAATCAATCTATCAGATAGACATGTATTATCAGACTTTTATATGAAAATAAATACTCGTAATAAATGCATTTTTAGAAAACTTGATTCAGTAATCAGTACCATCCACTTGTCTTGTTTCTTTAAGGAAAACGTGAGGTTCAAAGCTCTTTGACTTCCATACAAAATACTATATTAGTACTAATTGCAAAAAAAACTGCAACTGGACATCAAAAAAAAAAGCTTTAAAGAATAAACAATTTCTGAGGCATAATAAATTCTATGGTACAGAATCACACTACCGATAATAAATTATTGTTATTTCAACATAGATGTTTTTCTACTATACATTTACATGTGATAAAATACATACACATTTGCCAACGTGATACATGTACATCGGTCCTAAATAATTACACTTTTCTTTCGTTTTTCAGCGAATCCATACTGGTGACAAACCGTTCAAGTGTGAAATTTGTTCACGTGCTTTCCGGCAACCGGGCAATCTTACACGTCATCGACTTACCCACACTACGGTCAAACCATACGTGTGTCCCACGTGCAATAAGGCCTTTAACAGGTAAATAGTACACGTGTTTTAATGATTCAGATATTGTTCATTTAAAATATGTCTATATTTAATACCGACTAAATAACGTTTTTAACTACCCTCTTTCGATTGACAAAATGTTCATCCGATAATTGAATTTTCGAAAAGCTTCATTTTACTTCGAAGAAATGCAGCAAATTTGAAAAATTTGTTATAGAATCTAAGAAGGTATATTCCGTGTATAAACGGCGAGTAGTATTTACCCGAAAATAAAATAAAAACTGTTAAAAAATAAAGTTTTTATACACATTTCATATTTTCATGTCTATAGGGTTTACCATAACTATGGAATCATGTTTGCTTACTATTTCATTCCGCTAAATGGCCAAAAAGAAGAATTCTGAAACCACTGTTCTGATAGAGAAGGAAATTGTTTTTTTTTTCATAAATTTAGAATGTTTTTCGATCAAAGGGGTATTAAGATGTCGTTAAGTTAAGGAATCCAATCAAAACGAAAAACGAAATCAAAATCTGGAAATGACGTCATCAAGGTGTGATCACCGGAAGTAGATATGTTTCTACACTGTGATGTTTGTACTCGAGAAAAAAAACAAAACCTTTTTTAGATATTATTTAATTATTATTCCTATTACATGTGAATAAAGTTATTTATAAACACTTTTACAACTTTACCCACATCTATATTTTCAGAGCTTCAAACCTACACACACATATGCGAACTCACACGTCGTTTAAAGCCTACGTCTGCCCGTATTGTGGTAAAGGGTTCCATCAGAAGATTGACATGAAAATTCACTGCTACACACATACTGCGCATGCGTCAAGGTAAGATGTCTATTTATAAATTAAGATGCTATTCTACTTCCTGTTTCCGGTCTCAATGTTATTGGACTGAAGGTGTTTTGTATAAAGTACAAAACAAACAGCAATGTGGAGACCTTGACACCGATCTTGTTTGTAAATACATGAATTTGAATGATTGTTTACATTATTTCTTTGAATGAAAAGATATATTGATTGACATAACTTCAAATGTGACCTAAATCTATTCATATGTAATATAGTAACATGAACGATACTTTTTTAATCTCCTGATTTTATTTATCTTTTTTTACTTTATTTATTTACACAAAACATTTATTTTTTTTACAGATCCGAACCCTCTGCCTTGTAGACGAGAGGTGCAATATGGGAAATGTTTCTAGTCAATATAACAGAATATGTTAAACGTTCGACAACTCTTACTTGAATGATCGAATGATCAAATTGGTGAAGCAGTTCTAGTGCTTGTTGGCCGCGTGATTTAGTTATTTTTTGTCAGTATTTATCTACTGCTAAACCATTTGATTTATCTTCTTGGTCACGTGTAAGCTGCGTTTACGCACGTGATTTATATGTAATTAGGTCACGTGATTTGTTTGTTAACTTTTCACGTGGTTATGTCTGACTTTATGCGATATGATCTATCTTCTTTATTGCCACGTGATTAATGTGTAACAGTTCACGTGATTAAGCTGATTCCTGTGACAGAAAGAAATAGATTGTGTGGCAGTTTAGCTTATTAGTGCTTGGATTGTGAGAAAAAAAAACGAATAACAAAAACAACACTGCAGGCTACATGTATATGTATTTTACACACATCGATATAGAAATCATAGTTATGTGAATTTGTCTAAAGTAATGCAATACTTAAATATGCATGACACGTAAGACTGTGTTTATACATGTACATTGTATTACATAAACTTATAATTCCAATTTTTTTCATCTTAGATTCACTTTACATATAATTGTTTCAGTTATAGTTTAAATTTACATTGTCAATCAAGTGATATTAGTATCATATTTTAATAAAAAAAAAACCTCTGCACAGCGGCCCACTTTGGGAGAGAAATATTTCGATTGTTGAGGGGAGGTTTTGTTTTAGAGTGGTTAAAGTGATCATTTTGAAGATTTCATTGTAAAACTCTTTTGTTGAAACGGAGTTTCTGTATTGTTTATTTAAATGATAAATTCAACTAGTGATAACAATGTTAATGTTATATTTATTTTAAGTATTTTCACTTGATATTAATAAATGTTGTTTAAATCTTGACGTAAATTTGTTATATTTTTCCCCGATTGAAATTTTCTAGTTGTATCTGGTTTAAAATGTGTCTATTCAAAGTTACAAGACACATTAATCTCTAATTCGGGGGTCGAGTTTAAAATCACCACGACACTGTTACGGTCATATGGCGACTATCCAGCTTTAATAGCGGAGGTGTCCATATGTGCATTATTTCAGTCACATGCTCGCACAGAACTATAGAGCTATAGAACTGATAATCTTCCATAATAATTTGCTTGCACACATAGAGTTTCTATGGTGGCTGGTTTGTGCCAAGTCGTAGAAACACCAGACGAAACACACAAAAATACGACAGAGTAACGACCACTTAGTCGACTTTCGCCTTGCGACTCACACAGCGAAAGTACGACATCGTGACCACTTGTCGTACTAGTATTTTTGTATTTTCGCTTGACGCCACTCGGAGCAAAAACATGACATGGCACAAATCAGCCACTATTAGTTTCCCTTACATGAAAATACATGTACATAATTATTAAGACCGCAGTCAAAACACATGTATACCATGACACAAACCATATAGATAGTAAATATTATGTCCTTATGAAAGGCGATTTATTTATTTGATAACATTTCGAGTAATGATGAATATTAAAGCACTAACCTTCAGTATTCACTCAAAACAATCATATACATGTAGTAGTTGATATATATTGTGTACTTTATGTGTGCATAAATACACACACGCACGCACGCACATATCGGGAATCCGCATGTTCTATGACGTTTGTAATCTTTTATAATGTATGTCAAAGGGAAATAACCTTAAGACTAACTAAAAGCTAATGATAGTCAGAGTTGTCCCCCATGTCGTCTTGTAAATAACTACACTATTCCTTATGAATATGTTATTTTTACACTTTGGCTAAAGTTGTCCTAAATATTTAAAAAAATTATAACCTTTCAAATAAGCTAAAGAGTTGGTTCTAATAATAATAATAATAATAATAATAATAATAATAATAATAATAATAATAATAATAATTAAAATAATAATAGACATTAATAATAATAATAATTAAAAAAATAATAGATGATGATGATGATAATAACAATAATAATAATAAAAATAATGATAATTAAAATAAAAAATAAAAATAATAATCATTATGAAAATATCATGATAATGATAATAATTAATATAATTAATGATGACGATGAGGATGATAATGAAGTACGATGATGATTTTAATGATAATAATAATAAAATTAAATGATAATAATACATGTTATAATAAAATTAAAAACAATGAACCTTCTCTTTATAAACTAGAGAAGAAAAAAACTAAAAAGGGAATAAAGATACATGTTTGTTTTGATAATGATACGTTTAATCTGGGCTAACGACAACTTCAACAATTAGAGAGATATTTTTAAAGTATCAAATTGCTCGGTTCAATTGGGGTAGCTGTCTTGAATCACAAAGCGTTTGACATAACGCTTTGTTTTCGCTTTTAATTTTCAATTCAAACATTACTGACCCAAAATGAGGTCGTCGTTAAAAGTATTTTACAAATTTGTACCTAAGCCAATTCCTTAACACCTGTATATCTAGTATTAATAATTCAAAGCTTAGTTTCGGTGAGTTTTATTTTATTTTTCTAAAGAAATAAATTGACGTAACATATGTTTTTCATATGAAGGGTGCATTTTGAAAGCATTAAGTCTTGGACGTTACACTGTCCTTAAGTACCGGAGAAATTAAATTTTAATGATTTATTATATTATTTATTATAAGCGGGAAAAAAGATCTTTTTTATGCTGTGATCAGCGTAAAGAACATTCGAAGAATCAAGGAAGCAATATATACCTTTTTATATTTAGAAGTAAGTATTTATACTTTTTAATTCATTTTTTTTAATCTTAAGCAAAATTGTCAAAATGTTTTTATTTTTTATATTTTGGTTATTTTTAGCAAATAAGGCAGCAGATATATGATGTAGTCAATTCCTTTTCCGGTACAGCCGGTTATATTCATCAAAGTCCCGAGCTCGAAAGCGAAAACCCTTACTACCACCACCACCACCCACCACCAATAACAACAACAACTACTGACTACAACAGAAACGCTTAAACAGTGGAACTTCCGATAGAAATAAACAACAAAGATGGGTAAAGTGCACAGCGTTGAAAAGAGAACTGATATTCAGTGCTTACTGCGCAGTGATCGCGAATACAGCGGTATATTTGGATTGGTCGTTTTACCGTCCGGAAATGTTATGATTACCGATTTCCACAATCGAAAAATCAAAACTGTCCATATTGATTCCGGAGATGTCGTCGGTGCTTTGACGATGACGTCAGAGCCGTCCGACGTCACTTTCATTGGTTACTCAAAAGCGGCGGTCACGCTACCAAACGAACGGAAACTTCAACTGTTAACGGTGACGGACGATGATCGATACATAGCGTTAGACCATCGTATAAACGTCGACGGACGTTGCGTCGGAATTGACTGGGACCACGACACGTTTCTCGTTTCCTATGACGACCCCTCACAAGTTCAGCTAATCAGTAGCGGTGGAATCGTTCTCAAAACTATTCGAACTGATCAAAGAGGCTCTTTCATATTTCGTCGTCCACAGGGCGTGGCTTTTGCACGAGATAAGATCCATTTTTACATTTGCGACTCGGAAACTGACGAAGTGATGAAAGTGAGGCGACACGATGGAATTGTCATGGCTATAAATAAAGAAATCTATCACCCAATCGGCGTAGTTGAGCTACCCGACGAGAATGTTCTGGTTGCCGGAAAGGACACCAACGCCATACATCTTCTGTCGCCATATCTTAAAGGTTTGAACACCGTTCTGTCGACAGTGGACGGTATTTCCCGACCGAGGGCGCTGTGCATTCGTCAGAGGGGAAATTCCAGGAGATGGTATGACCTGATTATAGGTAACCGTAACGGTTCCGTTCTGACACCGTACCGGTTTTTGTTTCAGCCATATTAACATTTTTATTTATTAACTGTTAAACATGTATTTATGAAAATTTATGGAAATACAAACTTGACACACGATAGCCGGCAAACAAAACATAAACTCTATCTTTAAACTTGAAGACGTCTGGATATATATATATATATTCTAGCTAGACAAGTGAACGCTTATTTAAACGTCAAGCAAAAGGAACTTTTCAATTAAAAAAAAGACCTATATATATGTTTTTATGAAAGCTTATTGCTGAAAATTAAGTAAATATACCACATTTTATTTTTTCGTGACTGTCCAGCATCTAAGGTTTAAGTAACAACACTTGCATATTCGTGTTGAAAAAAAGTAAACCGTTCGTAACGTTTTATTAATTTACATGATGTTATAGCGTGTAATTTATCAATGCACGAAAAATGGTTTATTTTCTCACCAAGCGTAATCTTTTTGAACTTATTTGTATTTTTATACGTGTATAAAATTTAATGTGACGCGTCAAATGAAAGGACGGCATCAAGGTAAACGGAGTTGCGTGACGTAACCCAAGCTTCAAATGTTTTTTAAACTTAAACTTAAACTCTTAAAAATACTATTAATATAGTTAAATGTAGAAGAAACAAAATCGTAGTTTTCACAACTCACATTTCGTTTGACACGTCACAAATATAATGTTTATTTATTAAAAAAAATATATCTTAATATACATTTTCTGTTTTATATAATTAGCTACAATTGTACATGATATTATCCATACATGTATATCGTTTGGCCCTCTTTCGTTGTTTTAACAGTTTGATATTTTGTTTTACATGTATTTGCTATTATTATTGTTTGTTGAAGCCTAAATAAATAATAAAATATAATATTTATGTTGTATTTTCAGTTTGTTAACGATTACTTTCTCTCGATTATAGGCTTGAATTTTTAAGTACTTTTGAGACCCATTTTTGCCCGAGTGGATTTTCGCACGAGAGCAAGTACTGGAGTCAAACTACTTACAATATAAATTATATGTTTTATCATAAACTTTATTTAGACAACATGACGGAGATTAAAAATAAATTAGAAATGTTTCCATAGGACACGAGTGCCCCCACACTCCACTGCTTTGTCAATCTTATGACTTTAGGTCAAATATGTTTTAGGTTACATGTGCCACAAGTTGTAAACTAAAAATCGTTTACTAAGTCAAGGGCAAGAACTTTACAAATACTGAATAAATCCACAAGCAAACCCCAAGGTGCATAAATACATGGCTTACCAACATTCTTGTAAACTTTCAGACCTACTTGTCAACTATTTTTTGAGTTATGCATGAACAAGTTGAAAATTGCAAATTTATACTAAGTCAAGGGCAATAACTCTAACATCACTAAAAAAATCCACATGCAAAACCCCAGGTGCATAGCTTCACAGTGATGTTGATCATTATTCCTGTAAAGTAGGTTGATTCTAACTCAAGCACACAAGGAACATATAACACAACATAATGGAACGGTTTTCACTAAGTCAAGGGCAATTAATCTGACAAAACAGAATAAATCCACAAACGAAACCCTATGTACACAACTACACATGCTGAGCAACATTCTTGTAAAGTTTCATGACTCTAGGTCAAATACTTTTTGAATTACGTGCGACACAAGTTGAAAATTGTAAATTTTTACTAAGTCAGGGGCAATAACTCTAAAAATACTAAATATATCCACACGAAAATACCCAGGTGCACAACTACACATGCTGATCAACATTCCTGTAAAGTTTCATGACACTAGGTCAAATACTTTTTGAGTTACGTGCGACACAAGTTGAAAATTATAAAGTTTTACTAAGTCAGGGGCAATAACTCTAAAAATTCTAAATATATCCACACGAACATACCAAGGTGCACAACTTCACATGCTGATTAACATTCTGTAAGGTTTCATGACACTAGGTCAAATACTTTTTGAGTTACGTGCGACACAAGTTGAAATTGTAAGTTTTTACTAAGTCAGGGCAATAACTCTAAAAATACTAAATATATCCACACGAAAATACCCAGGTGCACAACTACATAATTATACTGATCAACATTCCTGTAAGGTTTCATGACACTAGGTCAAATACATTTTTAGTTACGTGCGACACAAGTTGAAAATTGTAATTTTTTACTAAGTCAGGGGGGATAACTCTAAAAATACTAAATATATCCACACAAAAATAACCAGGTGCACAACTACACATGCTGATCAACATTTCTATAAAGTTTCATGACTCTAGGTCAAATACTTTTTGAGCTCCGTGCGACACAAACGAGAACGGACGGACGGACGGATGGAAGGACGGAAGGAAGGGCGGACGGACGGGACAAGGGTAAATCTAAATGCCCCCCCCCCCTAAAGTGGGGGCACAAAAAGAGGAATCAAGTTCTGCTCAGGTATGAAATTTAAAAAAAAAGCCAATCTGATCAAGGGCACTTTGCTCCATGTGGTTATATCAAGAAAATAGACACTACAAGGATTTAAAAAAGCTTTGGCTAAAAATAACTATCAAAAGCATTATCGATATTGACTGTTTTATGAAAATAGAGCGGAAAGAACTTATAATGAGCAACACCTATTCTGCAATATACGATGTCCCGGGTAGGGTCATCGCTGCTAAATTAGAAGAAAAAAAAACGACGCCACGATGGTGTACAACGATGTTGAAAACACAAATCTGCGATAGTCAAAACGCATAACAACGAAAGTCCGATGTTGAAACCTCGATACAATTTCGTGTTTTCAGCATTGTTGTTTCGTCTTTTCATCATCGTGATTTCGTTCTTTCGTTATTTCTTCGACTTTTCGATACTACGATGGTGAAAACACGAAATAACAACGGTGAAAACGAAATAACGAAATAACAACAGGAAAAAGAAAAGTCGGATTAATGAAAGAACGAAACCACGATGGTGAAAAGCCGAAACAAAAATCCTGAAAACACAAACTTATATCGAGTTTTCGACATCGTACTTGTTTTGTATTGCGTTTTCACCCTTTTGACTTTTCATCATCGCAGAATAGTATTGTCGTTGTTACATTTTAAGAATATGCGCGATAACCATAACGGGGCACCGTAGTTATTTAGTGCTGAATTTGTAAAATTGCCAAATATCTTATGCTAATACACGAAATTGTTTTCGTTTTAAAAGTTGGCATGAAAAGAAAATATTGGCACGCTATGAATAACGCCACTGAAAAAGGACTCAAATATTGAAGTTCAATTCGTACACCCATAACGATCATATTTTTTCACCAAAAAATGTGGCACAGTTATATGTCGCAACGCCTTTAAATGTCACACTTGCCGCTTAATGTCGCACAATTACCGCTAAATGTTGCACTATTGCCGCAAACGCTGCTAAATGTCGTTATATATCGCAATGGTAAAGTTATATGTCGCACCATTGCTGCTAAATGTCGTTATATGTCGCTATGGTCAAGTTTAATGTCGCACGATTTTCCCTTGCCGTTAAATGTTGCAACACTACCATTTAATGTCGCAAGACGTGCTAGGTATATATTTGATAAAAGTAAATTAGCTAGTGGTATTAAAATACAAAAAAAACAGAAACAAAAAACATTGAGATTTATGTTTGTATATTTTAAGTAATTTTGAAACATAAAAGACTGTCCCGATCCATCTGCTGACTCAAGATGAAAAATGTTTCTTCTTTAAAGTGGGTAGATCTACAATGGGCAAATGTTCAAGACATACTTCAAATATTGATTAAAACACAATAGAAACGTACCATTTGGATATTCTTACAGAATATTTTTTGAAGAAAAATGTTTATCTAGTTCTACATGATTTAATTTGACATTTAGAACATTTTATTATCAACATCCACATATAATTATTTCATGGTTTTATTATCACACATGATACTATCAATACAATGGTACTGCATACTTTTCATGTTATGCGTTAGAGGAAATGACATATTCAACAATGAGATATTAATTTTATGCGCTGGAGGAAATGAAATATTTAAAAATTGAGATATTAATTTTATGCGCTGGAGGAAATGAAATATTTAAAAATTGAGATATTAATTTTATGCGCTGGAGGAAATGAAATATTTAAAAATTGAGATATTAATTTTATGCGCTGGAGGAAATGAAATATTTAAAAATTGAGATATTAATTTTATGCGTTAGAAGAAATGATATATTCAACAATGAGATATTAACTTTATGCTCAAGAGGAAATGAAATATTCAACAATGAGATATTAATTTTATGCGCTGGAGGAAAAGAAATATTTAAAAATTGAGATATTAATTCTATGCGCTGGAGGAAATGAAATATTCAACAATGAGATATTAATTTTATGCGCTGGAGGAAATGAAATATTTAAAAATTGAGATATTAATTTTATGCGCTGGAGGAAATGAAATATTTAAAAATTGTGATATTAATTTTATGCGCTGGAGGAAACGAAGTATTTAAAAATTGAGATATTAATTTTATGCGTTAGAAGAAATGATATATTCAACAATGAGATATTAATTTTATGCTCAAGAGGAAATGAAATATTCAACAATGAGATATTAACTTTATGCCCTGGAGGAAGTGATATATTCAGTAATGAGATATTAACGTTATGCGCTAGAGGAAATGAAATTTTTAACAAAGAGATACAATCGAAAAACTCTAAAGGAAATGAAATATTCAATAAAGAGATAACAGACGTATGCGTTAGAGGAAATGAAATATATGTTTAACTAAAGAGGAAATGAAATGTATAACATATAGATACTAGCGTTAAGCTCTAGAGGAAATGAAATATTCAACAACGATATACTAGCGGAAATGAATGTTTATCACATAAAGGCACTAAGGGTATGCGTTAGGAGCGTTGGAAAAAACATAGCAATAACATTTTCTTTATAGTTTATGATATAAAATTGAGATAAAACAACAAATGAAACAAATGAAAGTATATATGTAAAATGAAACCAAATGTACACGCATTACATATCAATCTGATTAAAATCAGCTCCTAATTTATGCTACGCATTAGGATCTGACGACCACCTTCTCGTTACCTTTCAAACAGGCAATCATTGGGGAGCTTGCTCAATTTTTAAAACGACGCGGTTTTAAACCGCTGGAAAACCAATACTGAGTAGGTTCAGGACTTCGAGGACAAACATGGCGTTGTCCATATAGCAGGTCAACTGGCAAAACAATCTTGCCCTTAAAAAAATTGAGTCTATTATATCAAGTTTATAAGTTTCAAATTACTTCAAATATCCTAAACTAGCTTTCTCGGAGATGCAAAACATAATGAAGGCGAAACAAATACGATAGCAATCAGATCTGCATGCAGGAAATACGTAGTAGTCCGATGGATTACAACAAAACTACATGCACTGGATTATTTTCAACATTCTTTAAAGTATCTAAACGTTGACTGTCGAGTTTGATTAAGATATTTGGGATACTTGTCATAACCAAACATATCAAAGTCAATCTTAAATGTTCTTACAAGCCTCTCTCTCAATTTCAAAGATAGATTCTGATACGCCTGTTGAAGCGCCTCCATGCGGTTACCTTTTGTCTCACTCCTATCACTTTGACGATTCGCGTACGACACAATTCTTATTACGTCAGCTTTTGTGACGTTGTTGACGTCATCTTCATTTTCAAAAGGAAAATCAATATTTTTACTAAGAATACCTCTGCTTTGAAGCCTGTTCCAAACTTTGAATAAAGCACAAAAGAATGTCACATTGCACTCTAAAATTTTCTCTTTCTGAGAGAAGAGAAATTCAGTAGAATCTCTGATGGCGTCCCACGCGCCGTCTTTTTCAAAGTTGTCAAACGTCACTTTCTGTGATAGATTTAATTTGTCCAACAAAAACCGCGTGTCTTCTTTAAATGTCTCATATTTCCCGACGTAGTTATGCGATAATAAACAAGGAAGACAATGATTATAATTAGGAGAGAAATGTCCGTCGACACATGAATACGAGCTTATTTCCCTTAGCGTGTAGTTGATGAATTCATTAAATGAAATGTCTGAGGCACACGAGACTGGGTCGGATTCCCACTCGTTATTGCTGACCCTCAGTCTTTTGACGATTTGAGGTCCGAGTTTTGTCCAATAGTAATGGTTAGGCGAATACAGTTTATCCAGCCACGCTGAAAACAATCGTGTGTACGGATCTCGTACAAACATAATACTTGTAGAATTTTCAAACAATTCACGCCTTTCTTTCACAGTCGTGTTTTTCAGGGTTTCAAACCCACCATCAACGGTGTCTGCATCTTCAGATTTTATTGCTGTTGGATTTGAATCGTTACCCCACCCGCCGATGACGTGTAATATCCGTTTCCAAAGGGTACTTCCGGTTTTCTCGATTGCACAATAAAGAAGACTGCTACTATTCACATACTTAAGGTTAAGGCCTGCATTATTTGTTTCGCATCTTGGATACCGTAACTGTCTTTTATGTTTAACACAAGCTTTCTGCATCAATTCTTTACGGAATATGAATCTACTTTCAAGGTCCCCAGTCTATTTGAAAAAAAGAAAATAAACAACATGTCAACAACGCTGAAGTCACAGACACTTGGGGCGTGGACCTCAAAACGCCCTAAAAACAAAATAAAATGTATATTTCAAAGTCTTTAATAATATCATGTGTATTATAATAGACGTTTAGATATGAACTTTTTCAAAACAGCTTACATTAAGTTTTTTATGATATACAAAACATATATATTTTAAGTGCACATGATGTTGACAAATATACATTTTATTTGGATTTTAAGGCGTTTTGAGGTCATCACCAAAAGTGTCTGCGGCTGAAATCGGTTCTTTCTTATGGAATAATATGTCACTGCTAATGCTGTGATCTCACCGCCGATCAGATCAACTCGATCAAGCACGATCAAGCGATCGGGTACCGGTCTAGTTCGGTCTGCATGCGTGATCGGGGGTGGTCGGAGCGGTCTACCTTGGTCGGCATGGCTCGGGCTTCCTACCCGAATTTTTTTGACATGTCAAAAAAATTCGAGTAGCGATCGAGTAGATAAGCGGTCTAGAAGCCATCGTATAGTGATCGAGTAGAAGATCTAGTTGATCGAGAATAAATCGTGTAACGATCTAGTTTGGTCGGGTATACATCTCTTTCCCGATCTGTTCACGATCATCTCGACTTCTACTCGAGCATTATCCGATCTGGTCGGGTGGAAATCTGGCAACGATCGAGCAGAGGTCCAGTTAGTCTAGTTGAGATCGTGTATGACTCGCGTATAGGTCTGGGTGATCGAGAAGAAGTCGGGATGTTGGTCGGGTTGTCGTCGAGAAGAAGTAAAACATCGTGTATTGTCGTCTTGAGGAGGTCGTGTAGGAGTCGTGAATGTGCATTTAATCCAGCTTGGTCGGGCTTCATCGGGGAATTAATGTGATCTGGACGATTGAGTTGATCTGATAGGCGGTGAGAACATAGCATAACATCAACTACCGGTATTCATGTAGATACGCAAATACTTATTTGTCTACCAAAATAGATAATCATGATTTAAAAACATACATGTCCCGTGACAATGTTAAAATTCCGGTCAAAGCATTTTAAAAAGATGGTACTTTTACTGTTATGAACATATTTGCCAAGATATGCAAGAAAAAGAAGTGTTGAAAGAATAGATAAAGCACGACGAAATTTGCTTATTAAAAAAAAT
Source organism: Ruditapes philippinarum (assembly GCF_026571515.1). Lineage (NCBI taxonomy): Eukaryota > Metazoa > Mollusca > Bivalvia > Venerida > Veneridae > Ruditapes > Ruditapes philippinarum. The sequence continues at coordinate 21,555 of NW_026852253.1, read as the reverse complement.
ATAAAAAAAATACAGTGTACATCCATAAAGGGTGATAAATACCTTCTGTCCATTTTTTACTCCCACTCAGGCTCAAAGGCTTTATATTTACATTGATCCATTTACAACGCCGAAAACAGGGTTCAAAATTCTTATCTGTTACACTTCTATCTGCAATCTCTTACATAAGATTTACAATTTATCTTAATGAGCGTTTTAGGGATACAGATAAGAATTGTATACTGCACGGCTGACAATTTTCCTTCTGCGGGTCCATAATCATTTAGATTTCTCTTTATACCACTTCCTCTTTTTCTATTACTACTAACGCATATATCAGATTTCTTAAACCATATAATAACAGCATATATATTAGTCAGCTAAACATATTTAACACACATGATACCATATAACACTATAAAAACTCTATATTCAGCAAAAAATTCCATATAACGCCACAGCATATATATATATTTGTACAACACATATAACAACACATCAGATATAATTATCGCATACATTTCCATATTACATTATAATAAATATGTTCAACAAATACGTAACCGTATATAATATTGCAATACATTGATTGATCAGGCATATATAAACATAAAACATTAAAACAAATACGTTTAACACATACATTGTCACATTCCATTATTACAAATATATGTAACACAATATTTACCCTATAATATCACAAATATGTTCAACACAAATATATTATTAATTATGCTACCATATAACATTGCATCACATATATTCAACACATATATATTGAACACATATGTTACCATATAACATAGAAACACATATATTCAACACATATACTACTATATATTACCATATATAACTTAAAACTATATAATTCAAGACATTTTCACACATATGTTACCACATAATACGTTAACACATAATTCTCATATATGTTGCCCGATAGCATCATCATTTTACATATTTTACCATATAGAACGATATCTTACTACATACAACATATATATTCAACACATATATTACCACATATAACACCACAAAACATAATTATACTACCGAGTGTTCTGTATCAGCTCTTTCCGTTGACAAATTTGTTCCTGCAACCATTTCTTGTGTTACACCGTCTGTCTTAAATTGCATTGCTGGACTTATCATCTGTTTATTAGACTGTTCATCCGGGCGACTTGATTTGTCCTGTTTAACATAACTTGTGAATATGATAGTCCTCGTGCGGTTTTCTAAAAGCATTTCGAAACCGGTGTTATAGACGACATTTTTCATAAGAAAAACAAACGTTCATTTTTTATGTTTTAATATCATGTAAAATGGAACAATGGACATAACAAACATATAGAGGAGAATTAGAAACTCGTTTTTATTGTGTTTTGTTTGTTTGATAAAAATCAAATTTCAAATTATTTACCAAAACAAAAGGAAGTTAAGTCTGTGTAAATTAAACATAACATCATACATATACATCCTACAAAAAAGAGAACATAAGAATCCCTATAGAAAGCACAACACGTCAAAATTTAAAACGTTGGGGGCTCGGTTTGATTGAGCATGTTCATGGACGGTACTTTCAAGTGCAAACTTCCGTCCACGCCCCCTACAATTTTTTTCAAAGTGTCTTGAAAAAAGTAATCTCTAAAAAGGTTATATTCTTACCTGAAAATGAAATAAAAAATGCTATTGCGAAGCAAAGAAACGCCATACAAAGTAGCCAATACTGTTTATGACGTCTCATTCTTGAAGTTCACGTAAGAACAATGATCGATAACGCTCACGTTCTGTCCTTCTGCTATGGGGTCGCTAAAAGCCTATTTTTTGTATTCCATTTTCACCATTTTAACATACTAGTTATATTCTATAAGTTTCGAGCATTCTATGAATTTCACAACCACGTTACCGATTTTAAACCACTCGAGTTATCCTAAACATTTCCTTTCGCTTTGGTTGACAATTGTTTAATGATAAATGAAGAATCAAAGTAGATTAAGGAAACGATTTGAACAACCTTATCAGTCAATAAAGTGCACTATTTAATGCCTCTATATTGTTAAATACATCATAGAATAAATATGCTCGCTTGTATCCATGTAGTATTATCTTTACTATAAGTGAACATATTTATTTCTTTAAAGGAACTTCGCTGAGGTTCAAAAGCCTGAAAAACTAAAATTTGATTTTTTTTTGCATCATCTTAAGTACTCAATATAGGAAGAAAAGCAAACGATAATTTAAACTTGTACTCTGAAATAAGTTGATAGTCGTGTTTTTGTGTTATTCTTAACCTAATTACAGTAAAAGGCGTTGTAACGCATTGCAATATCGGAACATTTTCACAATCAGAATAATTATTATGGAATAACGAAGAAAGCGAATAAAGGAAATTATGCACACAAGTTAATGGTCTAGACCTACATCAAGTGGAATATAAATCTCGTAAACATAGCTCCAGTCCGTCATCTAAAATTACCCCAAGGGGAGTCCCTTTAAAGAAGAATGCCTTAAATATGAAGTAGTCCGAAATTCTATTGATTTAATTTAATTTCTATTTATCTTTAATGTTTCTGAAATTGAAACAATAGGTCAAAAACTAACTTTACTTTTTTACAATTTGAACTATGACCTGGTTGAAAATCCAACTCCAGCTTAAATTTCAAATATAAGACTCTAAGTTCGAGAAAAGCTCGATTGCAAGAGTAGCTAGATTCTTTCAATCTTCGATAACCTGGTTGGAACGAAAATAAAATTCGGTCTCAATTCATCATTTGAAGCTTTTAATCATTGAACTAAAAGCTGTAAGGAACTCAAGATTTCTTAATTCTAAATTTAAACTCCAAGTTCTACTTTATACGGTACTTTGATAAGAGTCTATAGATACAACTAACGGAACTTTGCTGGTAAATGTATGTGCCTAAAATTATAGTCCGCCCTGGGCCTTTAAACATCAGAAAACACTGAATAGTCCCAATGTACCTTAATATTGATGATAACTATATTTACAGAATAGTTCACTATTTCATACTTGAAATACTTATTAACATCAAAAGTGCCTCATAAATCCATAAACAATAGTATAATTTGGTAATTCTCATGGTAAGGTCAAATTTACGACTTCACCGTGACAGTTTAATAACAGCTTGTCTAAATTGCTTCTAATAATTGTTCTTAAAGAGGTAGTTTTGTTTAAATATCTGAGATAAACATGGTTGTTCAAAGTCACTGAATTATTATAAGCATTACCTGAAATACAGCATTACCATCTACAATGTACATGTATTGATTTAATCTGCTTTAACCCTGCCTCGTGTTATCCGAATGATTAAAATGTGCCGTACACATTCAACGAATTCCTACTTTAAAATTTTTTCTCAATCAATTACATTTAAGAAATGATTGATAGTATCTGGTGTAGTAAAGTAAACTCAACTTACAACGATATACCACTTTAAACGATGTACAGCTTATAACGATATATTACTTATAACGATGCTTTTGTCATGGTTCAGACTTAGTTTTCTCTTGGATATAACGATATCCGGATATAACGATATAACTTCCGAGGCCTCATAAATGTCGTTATAAGCGGAGTTCACTGTATTTGTTTAAACATATATATTGTAACTATAGAGGTGAAACAAGTCATGACAAAACCAACATAACGGGTTTGCGACCAGCATGGATCCAGACCAGCATGTGCATCCGCGCTTTTCGCTATCAGTTTCAGTACTCGAACAGCTGATCAGGCTGCGCGGACGCTGGTCGCAAAAATGTGTTGGTTTTATCATGACGCGGCTCAAATCAGTGTAAGTCCATGCTGGTCGCAAATGCACTATATTGGTTTTGTCGTGACGCGGCTCATTTGCTCTTGATCAAATTATCAGTGTTAATTTGGTAAAATATTGTTGCATCGTCAGTGGAAGTCGATCATAGATCAATACATTCACGACACAATCGTTAACAAAAGGCTGTCGTTCCACTTTATCACCGTGAGGTCAGCTCAAAGATTCAGTTTTCTTATAAAAGGCATTTTCGGTATTCCTCGAACCTAAACAAATAAAAAATAAAATATCAAAAAAAGGGGGGGGGGGTTCCTATATTATCGAAATCCTTATTTCAAATCTAAATAAATGAACTTTGAATTCAAATATCTCTCCGTCTTATAATGTATTTATTTAAAGTAAGCCGCACTATTTTCAAATGTTTCATTTTAAACCAGAGTTTAATTTCATTTCCTAGCAACACTCATAACATAATTCAAAATTTTAAAAGACATTTAAAGAAGCATGCCTCTAGATGAGTCAGACTATTTTAATCAAAATCAAACTTGAGAAAAATAATTCACTAAGATTTTAGGCAAAGTAAAATGATTCACGATTCATGTAATAAATTACGTGTAATGTGCTGGTTTCATTATTCATCAAATATAACTTAATTCCTAACGTTATAGATAGATTCTTTATTTCCTCCAGTTATGAAGAGCAGAACATACATTATATACAAAGATACATCATGTACAATAATTTCTTAACACTAATAAATTAGGTTAACAACAAGAGATATTATACAAAATAATACGGTGACTATTACAATATTACAAGCATATATATATATTGTTATGTAAAGTTTTCAAGTTTATCCATAAAGAAAACCAGTCTTGTCCGAAAACGAAAAAGACAAGAAATGGTTGATGGATATTACCAACGGCACAAAATTACTGTTGTTATAAGTCATTGCCACTCTTATAATTTAAGAAACCAAACAGTCATGTCGAGATAAAAATAATACGTTAATGACCAATGCCTTAGGATGCATTTGATGAGATAATTAGATAGTAGCAATTTCTTTTACGAGCATGAGACAGAAAATTTTGTTATAAGTATGACCAAGAGTATATCAAAATAAAATTGGATTATTTAAGGTTTTGTTTCTAACAACAATGTATTATAAATGTTTCACATGTATTATAAGAGCAAGGGTATATATTTACATAATCATTTTTAATTTCATTATTATAAGCAGGTCTGTCATAGCATGTAACTTAATTATGAACAGGCATAATTTACATGTATAAGTACTTATGTAGTGAGCAACAGTATAAACAAAAACAGTATGTTGTTAAGTAACACCCCACATACACACAACATGTCATGCCTATTTATGTGTTGTTGCTTTTCTAGCGGACTTAAAACTACTATTACATAAAACATATATATGATTTTATATGAGCAAAAGTAATAAACGATTGTATTGAAATATCAACTAAAACAAAACACGTATACAGTATTTCTAAACAAATTGGTATACAACATGTACATACTATGAATGATTATTAGGCCTACAGCAGCATGTTAAGTCAGTGGCCTGTTTTAAACAAATGATAGAGTCGCCTGAGAAGAGAAAACCTAGCTTTCCTGACCTCGTCAAATGTAATGTTGAGGAGCATATCTAATTGTACATTTCTAGGTTGATTAATCCAGTCTGAATAAAAGTTTATTCCTATGTCAGCTATGAGGAAATCCCAAACATGCTGTCTTAAATAGCACTTCTTTGTGCAAAAGTTCAAGGTATGATCCACAATGTCATTACAAAAATTTAAACAGTTTTTACATTGTTCTATGTAAGGACGCGACATAAGTCTTCCAACGACAGACACTATCAAATCACAACAGGGACGTAACTCTGGATGATTCCATAGTACTGTCCAAAGCTCACATGGATTACCTAACCTTGGTATGTATCCATAACCTGTTGATCTGTGTTGAACTAAGCGTTCGTATCGTTTCTTCTTGACTGTCATAATAACATGTTTGTTAAGTAAGTTCTTCCATTGGTGTTTGCTCGAGGGTTGTAAGTGTCGTTGACAATGCGCAAATTGCTTCATTTTCGTACTTGACAATATAATACTTAAAAAAAATCAAAATATCCAAGAAAAATATTATTATGCTGCTTAATTTCAATTATTATTATTATTTCTATTATAATTGATTAAAGAGTGACCTTGATTTTCTGTCAGAATGTTAGCCACTTTCATGGTATTTCTGCCATCGACGGCAGCATTTATAATATGTATCTGCCTACAAAGGCAGCATTTTTTCTTCGACTGGACCAGATTGAACGTCTGTAAAACTTTCAAGAAAAGACTCACGGGGTAGATATTTGTGTTGCGTGACCCCAATGGTTGAAGGTATATATTGATAACACGAAATTCTGCCATTTATGTAAAAAACTTGATTAATTTTTAACAAAAAAAATTAAAAATTTCAAGGATTTTTCCGAAGCTGTCACTTTTATCATGCTCAAAATAGTCTAAAAACATGAAAAACGAGTCCAAAATTACCTAACAGTATCTCCAGTCAATGGACAATAGTTTCTAAGCAATGCAATGGGCCGTATTTGAGTAATATAATAATACCAACCAAATTTATAAGCTACCTGTACCGAGCGGTAAATTTCAGCTATCTGCCATCACTGCAGTGATCTGCCATCACTGCCGCCGGTAATACGGTGTGATATAATAGATATGCTGTATATAACTACAAAAACCGTTAGGGGCGGGGGATTGTATGGGAGGGGGGAGTAGAGGATTTATTACTTACATTTTTTTTATTTATACGTTACTTTTTACAAGTTATAACATATTGCTTATAATTTACTAGTAACGAGTACAACCATGTGCATAAGATTTATGCTTTTAAAAGGTAGTGTTTACTTAATTTTTTGGCTGACGTTTTTTTTTAACTTTAAGTACTTAAAAGTCACCCATGCCATGCGTTGTGGCACAGTTTGAACATCTATATTCAATTGCGTATAGGTTGAATTATTATACTATAATATAATTTCATTCTACATTTAATTTGAAAAGTTAAATTTCAAAAGATGAACTTTTCACTCCAATATATTTATAATAAGTTCTTCACGACAGGCACTTTCCTAACCTTACCGTAAGATGTATAATGTATTAGTAAAGCTTATACTTTATATTCGAAAATGAAATTATTTTCTTTAAGTTTCAATGGACACATATTCATTTACATATAAATGAATTCAAAATCCCAATATACTTTTTTTAAGATTAAATTTTCTTTTTTATTGAATTAAGTAAGCTAGGCGTATCACGTCTTTAATAAACATATCTATATGTTTATTTATAAGGTAAGTGAATTAGGGGTAAAGTTTTTTTAAAAAGAAAAACTAGTGTCACGATCTTGGTGTGATTTCGAATTGAGGCCCAACTCACATCACTCTAAATCTAAAATAAATAACTCTTGCGGTAGGGCGAATTTTTGTTATCATGTGATACTGAATTATTCGCTTTCATTGGCTAAAGGCAGGCGGTGTACAGTTAGAACTCTTCCAATCTTGTCAGTTGTATCGTCCAGGAACGGCAATAATCATCTAATTTTAATCTGGTTCACAATTTTTTCTTTTAACAGTGTAATTTGTTTTATGGAAGAACTTCCCGTTCTTATGCGTTATGGTTTTAGGCTTGGAGTCGCATTGCATCTTCTCGTTCCTTTCCGGCAAATTTATAGATAATAGCCGAGATGTTCCAATTGCGCTATGTTTTTTTTCCTTCTATAAAGTTGTTATTTCGTACCTACATCAGTGAAAAGCAAATGACAAAACAAATCATGAAAATAGAAAGGTTTATATAAATTTGAGCAAAAAATCGGTATTTTTTTGTTACTTAAACATAATTTTGGTCTTGGCGATGTTTATCGGCTGTTGAACACCAGTTTGGAGTTTTGATGGGTAGGAATTGAAAATAAGGGAATGGGTAACCATTTTGCACCTAAACGATCAACATCGCTGAGACCGATATCAAGACAAAATAAAGAAAATCGCTCACGCTTTTTTATTCAAGCGGGGATAAACGATGGCTGCAATTTTGATGCCTCGCCCCTTGCAGCCACAATGAAACCTTTCAACCTTTCAGCCACAATGATTGTATTTTATAAAATATACATACATTCTAAATCTTAACAAAATCATAGAAATAATTATCCTTCACGATTTATCATGCATAAACTAATTATCAACGTACAGACGGATGGAAAGACAGACGGACATACGTTCGGACGTTCCAAAGGTCTTCGTATGTATAAAAACATATTAGATATACAGAATCATACTTAATTGTGACCTGAATAGTTCATCGTTAATATACCATATGAAAAAAAGACGGGCCTTAACAATTTTGTGTTTGATGTTGTTGCCTAGATCCATGTCGTGTATAAATTAAAGGCACTGATTTGCAACATTATCAAAGTTAGGACTATATTTCTACATACAAGTCAGTGGACTTTGATACCTCTCAAAATGAAGTGCGCAATCTTGCTATGTCTGTTGGTCGGACTGATAGCGGTCAGCGAGGCAAAGAGTTACAAGAAGACATGGTTGGAGGAAAAGGTAAGCTTGTTTTTTCCCCATGATTTGATATGTTAAATTTGTAAATTTAGCGTCCATTTTACAGCATGACAGTCCCTGTTATTAACAGAAAGTGCCGGGTGGGACATATCTGGCCTTGTAATAAACTATAAATCTTTTTTCACAGGACAAAACAAACCCTTTTTTTCTTCGAGTAACTGTCAAAATCAGGATTATTTTATAGAGGGTTTGACAAAGTATTTACAGTTGTGTCAAATCATTTAGAATGTCTATAAAAATGGAATAACTTATTAGTTTTAGTCAGTACTGTACGTTACTCTCGCGTAGGACATTTTTTCGGCATAAGATGGCCAATACTTGTGGCTATGTGTGCACTTTTATGTAAAAGAAATATTGCGCAAATTAAAAACATTCTTTTATTAGTGATTTTTATTCAGGAATTTCAATATTTTATGACTATTTCTTCTTCCGAAATTCAGTAAAAATTTACTTTCATGATATTATTACAACTTCTTTTTCCCGATTCAACAATTATTTTGTAATACTGTCATGCACTTAGTTTTAAATTTATTTCACTCTTTTTATTTCATTATTATTTTCATTTCGACGGTTCATTACTATATCATTGTGATTATATTACTGATTCCATTGTCGTGGTTCTGTTACCATTTTTGTGATTCTATTACAAAAATTTCCGTGGTTTAATTTCTATTTTTGTCTTGTGATTCTATTACAAATTTCATTTTTATTTCCTTTTCCTGATTGCATTACTTATTCTTTTCAATAGTTTCAATAATATTTCTTTTTCGTGATTACGTAACAATTTCATTTTCATAATTCAATTATTATGTTTATTTCACAGTTCCATCATTACTACATTTTTTCGTAATTCAATTACTTTTTTCACTTTTGTAACTTCAATTACTAAATTTCTGTCCGTGGTTCCATTTTTTAATTCCAAATTGTGATATTCCATTTCCGAAATTCCACTTTCGTAATTCCATAACCAATTTCCAGTTTTCATTTCAAATTTGTAATACCCATTACTTTTCGTAATACTGTCTCCCTTGTGATCCCCATTTTATTTGTCCAAATAGCTTCGTGATCTGGCTCTAAAGCAGAGACGGATGGGCGGCCCAAAAGGACCAGGCGGATCAGATGAAGGAGACGAGCCTCCTACAGGATCAAATCAAGAAGGGGAAGCTCTTGGGGGTCCAGGAGAGGGTGAACATGATGGGGAAGGCGAGGAAGGCGGGGAAGGTGAACATGGACCATGTTTTACAAGTAAACATCGTAACATATATTATGTACAGTTCTGTACACGTTTTGTTTTGTTTGAGCTTTGACAATTACAATACAAGTCAGATATTTGTGTTAATGCAAATGCCGTTTAAACAGGGTGCATAAAGGGAGAAAACTTTTAACTAGGATCATTACGGTTAAAACACAGTTATCTCCCTCCTTTCATGAAACGTTATTATATTATTAGTTAATCTGGTGATTTTGCAAAGGATGACATCTGTCATTTTCAGGATCTGTATTATTTTTTTTATTTAAATAAAAAACCCACTTATCAAATAAATAAATACACACATTTTTTTTGTAAATAAATAAATAAATAAATGAATGAATAAATAAATAAGTAAATAAACGAACGAATCTGAAAGAACGAATAAATGATACACAAACTTACGATTTGCAACAACTGACCTCTTTTTCACCGGATGTGCAATCTGTACACAACTATCTTATTGATTAGTTTAAATGTGTTTCTCCAGTCAAAGACCTGGAAGATGTTATTGCTTTCCTGAAAGAGGGTGAAGAAGAATTTGGCGGCGAAGGTGACATGGGTCCACCAGTGGCTGGGGGAGAAGGCGGGGCACCTGCTGACGAAGGTCCACTGAAGCGAAAATACCAGGACGTTTCATCCATCGCCAGAACTCTTCTGAAGATCCTTGCAGACCGCAAGGTAGACAATTATTCTTTTATATATCTTACATATTTTGCAATATCTATTGCATTTATCGCAAGAACAAATATGATTCGGCAAAATGAATATCACTTTTGTATGTACAAATGTGATATGAAGAAGATACCAAAGTTAGCAAGATAAACCCATGACGTCACTTCTTGCCAAGTGACGTCAAAAGGTGGTAACATCAACCGTTCGCTGGAAAGACCAGTACATTACGCCACAACTTGTCTAGTTAGATCTACATTAGAAGTTGGTAAAACCAACAAAGGTAAAGACTTGCGTAGCTAACATCAAGACCAATACATGACTTCTATTCTTAGCGCGTAAATACATTATTTTTTAAGATCACCATAATTATGACATCACAGATTATTAGTCGGAAAGACCGAAACATGACGTCACTTCTTACTGGACGACATCAAAAGCTTGCAAAACTAACTTAAGACGTCATGACTTATGGTATAATATTGCTGCCGGCCCACGACCGTATTTGCGAATTACGTCACAAATTGACAGACAGAATTCAAACTGAAATCCTTTGAGCCTATGCACTCGTTTACATAAAAGCTCTCGAATTCTCTGAGTCAGAAATTTGTTCTTATTTCCTTTCTTCTGCCAATGTAAAATTGAATATTGTTATATCAATATTACACGTTATTTTACTCTTTTATTTTCAGAGGAAGTAAAAAACAACGACAAACAGGCACAACGTCATCATTAAACATCAAGAGACATAAACGGAAAGGCACATTTTAACAAATATATATTGAAAAAACACACACAACAACATTAAGATTGACAAAAACGTCTGTAATGATCCTGATACAGCTATAAGAGGGAAAATAATAACAAATTTGTAAATACATAATGAAAATGTCTTTAACTAAAACATTTGCATGTTTATTAAATGCTATTTTAATTTTTGAATGAAATACCAGGCGGTAAATGATTATCAACGTGTATATTTTTTGTGCGGTGGCGCGAAAATGCAAAAGGTACGAAGTCACGACAGTGCGATAATTGATATTGTTGTGTCTTCGTACTCAAAACTTTTCGCCGTACCACAGGAAAAATGTACATGTCACGAAATGGACACGTTAAACGGACAATGAATATACATTTAGGTTAGCCTAACCTCTACTTATTGTAGTTTCTGTTTTGTAGTTTTTCTTTCCATTTTAAAAGCAACACGCGCTGTCTCTTAACAAACCCCAGACAACAACAGTTAAAGTCACTAAAAATGTAAAGACAGACGTACGTTTTGTATAGTTTATTAAAAAAAACAACATAAGGCACTGCATACGAATATGAAACATGAAACATGACACGCTTTGTCTCATACATTCATTAATATTGTGGATTGAAACGTTTCTTCTCAATGAATTTTTTGCACTTTTATTGTAAGAAATATTTTTTAACTTCCCTAAACACTCTTTCATAAAATAAAAATAAAAGAACAAAAACTTGTGTTTTCTTTTGTTTGTACCTGCTACACAGAGGATATTTAACTGTTCATTCATTTATTCATTCATTCATTTTCATTCATTCATTCATTCATTCATTCACACACTCACTCACTCAACCACCAAAAATCCACCTATCCATCCATCTATTCATTCATTCATTCATTCATTCATTCATTCATTCATTCATTCATTCATTCATTCATTCTTTGTATTTTTTAATGTGTTTATGTAAGGTCGCCGCCGGAAAGCCCATATGGGCGACCGTACACTCAAGTCGGGCCAGATAGCGTCCCGCCGAGATTTTTTTCGTCAATTTTTTTTCCAGCTTTTATTGGTGGAGGAAGACCCCAGGTGCCCCTCCGGGCATTATTTCAAGCACGAGCGGGCACCTGGGTAGAACCACCGACCTTCCGTAAGTCAGCTGGATGGCTTCCTCACATGAAAGATTTCGACCCGAGTGAGGATCGAACCTACAGCGGTGAGGGACCTGTGATCTCAAGTCAGCGACCTTTACCATTGTTGTATTTATTTATTTATTTGGTTATTAATTTTCAACGAATATGAGTATATCTCTTAGGTCTAAATATCTTAAATGAATAATTTACTTAACTCGGTGTCGTATTCCGTTTCATACTTACTCATATATTGACATATGCTCTTATTTAAACTTTAAAACGTGCTTTGAAAGCCAACATTAATCATCACGTTAATAAAATGTGAGGCTTTTGTAAAATATTTGTAACGATTGTGTCCCTTTATTTACCCTGTGACGATATTTCAAATGAATAACATTACGAAAGCATGCATTCACTGTGTTAAAACGCTGCAAGTAATTTTGGATAATTATAATGATACATGTAGTTATGATAATAATGATAATACCACTGATCTATATTTAATATGTGATAATACTACTGCTAATAATAATAATAATAATAATAATAATAATAATAATAATAATAATAATGATAATTATAATGAGAAGATAACTGCCTAAGAAAGAAAACTCGTACAAAAGTTGAATGTTTACAATTTAGACACAGTAGTCCCCCTTTAGCATGTTATTTTTTTCGATCGAGAAATTTGCAGCATAATAATAATAATAACAAGAGCCGTGTCAACATGGCCATCCCCCGACGAATGTGTTTGCTCATTGGAAAAATGTATATGAAGTAGAGCAGAATAATTCAATTTTAAGAGGTATTTTGGTAATGAAAACTGATTACTGAAGTGATTACAGATTTGAAACCTATGTGAATACTGATGGCTGAAAATAACAAAGGGCAATAACTGAAAAGTAATGCAGGGTAGGTTATCATTCTTGTGTGCTGCACCCCTCCTCAGTAAAATCTATCCACCTATGAAGTTTCAAGTTCATACCTCAAATACTTTTTCAGATAAGCTCCAGACAAAATAGTATGAAAAAGAACAAAGGGCAATAACTCAAAAATTATGAAAGGTAGAGTTATCATTCTTGTGCACTGCACACCTCCTGAGTGAGATCTATGCACCTATGAAGTTTCATGTTGATATCTCAAAGGCCTTTTGAGTTATGCTCTGGACAAAAATTAATTTTGAAAAATAACAAAGGGCAATAACTCAAAAATTATGCGGGGTAGAGTTATTATTCTTGTGCACTGCACTCCTCCTCAATGAGAACCGTCTACCTATGAAGTTTCAAGTTCATACCTCAAATACTTTTTGAGATAAGCTCCGGACAAAAAAGTATGAAAAAGAACAAAGGGCAATAACTCAAAATTGTAATGAGAAGAGTTATCATTCTTGTGCACAGCATTCCTCCTCAATAAGATCTATCAACCTATGACATTTCATGTTGACATCTCAAACACTTTTTGAGTAATATGCTTCACACAGGGAAAAATTAAGTATGAAAAATAACAAAGGTCAATAACTCAAAAATTATGAAAGGTAGAGTTATTATTCTTGTGCGCTGCACACCTCCTGGGTGAGATCTATGCACCTATGAAGTTTCATGTTGATATCTCAAAGGCTTTTTGGGTTATGCTCTGGACAAAAATTAATTTTGAAAAGTAACAAAGGGAAATAACTCAAATATTAGAGTTATCATTCTTATGCACTGCACTCCTCCTTAATGAGGTCTATCTACCTATGAAGTTTCAAGTTGATACCTCAAATACTTTTTTAGATATGCTCCGGACAAAAATGTCGGACGGAAGGACTGACGGAAAGTCGGACGGACAGACGGAGACTATTTCTATATCCCCCGCCGCATTTTCGGGGGGGGGGGAGGATAATAATAATAATAATAATAATAATGAGAAGAAGAAACTGCATTAGAAAGAAAACTCGTACAGAAGCTGAATGATTACAATTTAGACACAGTAGTGTCTTGAAAATGTATTTTTTTTTTCGATCGACCGAGAAATTTTGCATAATAGATATAATAATAATAATAATAAATATGATTAAAATAATAAAGAAGAAGAAGAAGAAGAAGAAAAGGAAGAAGAAGATAAGTGACTAAAAAAGAAAACTCGCTTGAAAAGTGAATGATTACAATTTAGATGATTTGTGCCTATTACACGGTGCATATCCATATCGGTACCCTCTGCGAAATCTGCTCAAACGGTACCCGTGATATAAAAATTCAAACCGTGCCGCTGCAAAACCGAAAGTAGGGTGTTTTTTTATGAATTTTACATTTATTTTTGACAATATATTGCCAGTTGTCGGAAGATGATATGTATATGAACATATTAAATATGTATGATGCATATATAATCGAGCCACAGGTTCATTTCAGCCCGAAAAATATGTCGAGGTGATGGGCGAGGCAAGACATGTCGATTTTTAAGCTTATTGTGAAGTTACAGTACATGGAAAACGGGCACATGACAAATCAGCACATAAATAAAACATTCTAGTGTTCCTTGGTATACATCTTTTCTACGTGTCATACCTCCTTTCCTTATTACAATGGAATTTTACTGGATTGTTATCCATCGCTGGTTTGTTTTTAGCAGAGAATGACCTGTGCATGTTCAAAGAGGGTACCGTTTGAGCAGATTTCGCAAAGAGGGTACCGATATGGATATGCACCGTGTATTATATTTAATTTGACCTACTACTGAGATTTACGTTTCATCGCTCATTGCTTTGTATTACGTCACGCCTCACCCGAGGAAAGAATTGATATCTTTTTATTTAACAATATATCTTATTCTTTGGCAATTATGGCATGTTAAACGTTGCAATATGCAATAAATTAAATTTTTGTTGATGTTCTATATCCAATATTTATATTGTATAACTCAAATTTCACAAATTCTATACCATAATATTTATTCAATCCTGCTGAATATTTGTTCATCATAAAAATATTTGTGTGCGATAATTTTCTATATGTATGTTCTATATTTGAAAATATATATTGTATAATTAAAATATTTATTGTAAAGATCTACTGAAAAATATTTATTCGATAATTTGAATCATGGGATAGAACACTTAGCATACTAAGCCCCGCCTATAAAGTAAGCACGAATGTCTGATGAAGCGTTATCATCCTGATTAAACCAGACTATAGTGTAGTGGAAATGATCAGCGTCCCTGTGAATGTCACTTGTAAATAGTGCATATGCTTAATCCTCCTTATAAATGTATATGTAACTAGAACTATCACTAAATGTGATTAATACCCCCACAAGTCTGCTTCGGAAATGAGGATGTTACTAGTAACAGAATACCTTGTAATAGAATTGAAACATAGAGTTATGGTTGTGGGCAATTAAAGATAATTGTGGTTCATGTATGTTGCATTTCCTTTCAATGTGGTTGGCCATTGATGAAGTTTAATTGAATTACTCTGTAATAAGTCCAGAAAGACAAAGAAAAAGAACAAAGGGCAATAACTCTATAAATACTGAAGATAGAGTTATAGTTCTTGTGCACTGCACTTCCTCTTATTGTGCTTGACCATTGTATGAAGTTGTTTTGAATTCCAACCAGTACGTTTTAAGTTATGCTCCGGACAAGGAAAAGTATCAAAGGGCAGTAACTCTGTATTTTGTCAAAATGGAGTTATGGCTCTTGTGCACTGCACTTCCTTTTAATGTCCTTGACAACTGTATGAAGTTGTTCTGAATTCCAAACAGTAGTTTTCAAGTTATGCTCTGGACAAAGAAAAGTAACAAAGGGCAATTACTCTGTAATTAGTCAAGATGGAGTTATGGTTCTTGTGTACTGCACTTCCCCTTATTGTGCTTGACCATTGTATGAAGTTGTTTTGAATTCCAACCAATAGTTTTCAAGTCATGCTCTGGACAAGGAAAAGTAACAAAGGGCAGTAACTCTGTAATTAGTCAAGATGGAGTTATGGTTCTTATGCACTGCACTTCCTCTCAATGTGCTTGACCATTGTATGAAGTTATAATGAATTCCAACAATAAGTCTTCAAGTTATGGTCCGGACAAAAGAAAGCAATGGAAAAGTAACAAAGGGCAATAACTCTGTAATTAGTCAAGATGGAGTTATGGTTCTTGTGCACTGCACTTCCCCTTATTGTGTTTGGCCATTGTATGAAGTTGTTTTGAATTCCAACCAGTAGTTTTAAAGTCATGCTCTGGACAAGGAAAAGAAACGAAGGGCAGTAACTCTGTAATAAGTCAAAATGGAGTTATGGTTCTTGTGCACTGCACTTCCTCTCAATGTGCTGGACCATTGTATGAAGTTATAATGAATTGCAACAATTAGTCTTCAAGTTATAGTCCGGACAAAAGAAAGCAATGGAAAAGTAATAAAGGGCAATAACTCTGTAATTACTTTAGATAGAGTTATGGTTCTTATGCACTGCACTTCCTCTCAATGTGCTTGACCATTGTATGTAGTTATATTGAATTCCAACCATTAGTCTTCAAGTTATGGTCCGGACAAAAAAAAGAAGGCAATGGAAAAGCAACAAAGGGCAATAACTCTGTAATTACTTTAGATAGAGTTATGGTTCTTGTGCACTGCACTTCCCCTTATTGTGTTTGACAATTGTATGAAGTTGTTTTGAATTCCAACCAGTAGTTTTCAAGTTATGCCACGGACAAGGAAAAGTAACAAAGGGCAATAACTCTGTAATTAGTCAAGATAGAGTTATGTTTCTTACACACTGCACTTCCTCTCAATGTGCTTGACCATTGTATGTAGTTATATTGAATTCCAACCATTAATCTTCAAGTTATGCTCCGGACAAGGAAAATGCAACGGACAAAAAAAAGCAATGGAAAAACAACAAAGGGCAATAACTCTGTAATTACTTTAGATAGAGTTATGGTTCTTGTGCACTGCACTTCCCCTTATTGTGTTTGACAATTGTATGAAGTTGTTTTGAATTCCAACCAGTAGTTTTCAAGTTATGCCCCGGACAAGGAAAAGTAACAAAGGGCAATAACTCTGTAATTAGTCAAGATAGAGTTATGGTTCTTGTGCACTGCACTTCCTCTCAATGTGCTTGACCATTGTATGTAGTTATATTGAATTCCAACCATTAGTTTTCAAGTTATGCGCCGGATAAGGAAAATGCAACGGACGTCTGGACCGACCGACCGACCGCCCGACCGACCAACCAACCGACCGACCGACCACCGGGTGACTCCTATATACCCCCCCCCCCCCAAACTTCGTTTTTAGGGGTATAAAAATGGAAATAGATTTTTAAATTTTTCGTATAATAATGGTTTTTCATGCCTAATAATTTAACCACGATTTGAACCTATGTGAGGATATCATGTAAGCATGATGCAGTTACATTAAAATACACGGAACATAAATCGGAATATATCTCCTATATGAAACGAAAAATACCAACAAGAAACATAACAACTGAAAATGTTATGTCGTTAATGCAATGTGTATGTAAAGCGACCCGGCGCAAATTTGACGTTAACGACGTCGCAAGCGTATTCACGGGGAATGGAACCCCATATAAATCTCAAAAATGAGCATCGGTAAAAATTATATGTGAATTTCCGCTGCCCCAGATGTGAAGCATAACACCAGTGAGCCCTTTCATTGTGGCGATCAAACACACTAATGTTACCATTGAACTTTCAGCCAAAGCTACAAAACCTAAATTGTTTCTATACATTGTCTATTCAATGATTATATGGAAGTGGTCCGTAGTTTTGTAAATGGTTTTCTACATCACTTATGAATCGAATCTCTTCAGCACATCTGGAGCTCAATTGTAATTTTGAGCAGCGAATTCCTTCGTATGTAGCCAAATCTCAATAAATGTTTAAACCATAATTTGTTTGAATGTTTAGCATTGATCTGTAGTGAGATTTCGTAAAATCTCCGTTTTTTGAGTCCGTTTAGTGACATTTTCTTCATTCACATTGCATGTTTTGGACACACCAGAACCCACGACGGAAAGAATATCTCGATGAAGACTGCATAGAAATCCAAAACAACAATGGGTAATATAGAGGAGAGTCAGGAGGGTAGAATCACATTTCGATTTTCTCAAAAAAGGGATTGAATTTTATATAAATGTTTAAAAACATGAAAACTTACCCTGCGATCGACCTATTTTTCCAGTCACATCTGGTGTTATGCTTCACATATAATTTTTACCGATGCTAATTTTTGAGATTCATATGGGGTTCCCCCCGTGGTATTGCCTTAAACGGAGCATATATATATATATATATATATATATATATATATATATATATATATATATATATATATATATATATATATATATATATATATATATATATATATATAATATCTGTACAAGTCGGTATCATACTGTATTGTTATAGACTGTATGATTATAAATTAGCTCTTGTAATGACGCGAAGTTCCGTTCTTTCCTTCCATAACTTGATTGCTGGAAAATCGCACATGTTATTAACCTATTATATGTCTTATATTAATATAATTTTGCATGATAATGTATCATACATACGAGAAAATAAAAGAATAATACAACTAAGAACAAAATTGGCATTATTTAAAAAAATATATAACGCATTACCAATTTCGAACTGGAATGTTAAATTGTAAAAAAATATCACGATAATACTACATGTATTATGAAGAATCATAAACCAAAGACATAATAATCACACTGGCCGTTTGCTTTTGTTGGTAAGTTTATGATGCTTTATGCTTTAATGTTTTAATATTACTAATGAACTTTCAGCCAAAGCAACGAAGCCTTAATTGTTCCTTGACTATTTAATGATTATACTTTTGTAGATGGTTTCTATATCACTTATGGATCTCTTTAGTACATATGGCTTTGTTTCTTTCGCCAGTTGCAATTTTCAGGGGAGGTTACTCTATCTGACTTAGTAATGAAAGGTAAAAACTGTTTCCCTAATTTCCAGGGGAGGTTATATTCTATGGTAAGTGGTTTCCTTTTGGTTCCCAACATTTGTAATTTTCAGGGGAGATTACTCTATCTGAGTTAATTATGAAAGGCCAGAGTGATTTCCCTTTTGTTTCTTACGCCATTTGCAATTTTCAGGGGAGGTTACTCTATCTGACTTTATAATGATGGGTAAGAGTAATTTCCCTTTGTTTTCTTCAGGGGAGATTACTCTATCTGACTTAATAATGAAGGGTAAGAATGATTTCCCTTTGTTTTTTTCAGGTGAGATTACTCTATCTGGCTTAATAGGTGAGTGATTCCCCTTTGTTTTTTTTCAGGGGAGGTTACTCTATATGACTATAATGAAAGGTTAGAGTGATTTCCCTTTGTTTTCTTCAGGGGAGGTTACTCTATCTGGATTAATAATTTAAGATAAGAGTGATTTCCCTTTGTTTTCCTCAGGGGAGGTTACTCTATCTGACTTTATAATGGAAGGTGAGAGTGATTTTCCTTTGTTTCCTTCAGGGGAGATTACTCTATTTGGATTATTAATTTAAGGTGAGAGTGATTTCCCTTTGTTTTCCTCAGGGGAGATTCCTCTATCTGAGGCGAGAGTGATTTCCCTTTGTTTCTTTCAGGGGAGGTTACTCTATCTGGCTTAATAATGAAAGGTTAGTGATTTCCCTTTTGTTTTCTTCAGGGGAGATTACTCTATCTGGATTAATAATTTATGGTAAGAGTGATTTCCCTTTGTTTTCCTCGGGGGAGGTTACTCTATCTGACTTTATAATGAAAGGTTAGAGTGATTTCCCTTTGTTTTCTTCAGGGGATATTACTCTTTATGACTATAATGAAAGATTAGAGTGATTTCCCTTTGTTTTTCTCAGAGGAGGTTACTCTATCTGGATGAATAATTTATGGTAAGAGTGATTTCCCTTTGTTTTTCTCAGGGGAGGTTACTCTATCTGACTTTATAATGGAAGGTGAGAGTGATTTCCCTTTGTTTCCTTCAGGGGAGGTTACTCTATTTGGATTATTAATTTAAGGTGAGAGTGATTTCCCTTTGTTTTCCTCAGGGGAGATTACTCTATCTGAGGCGAGAGTGATTTCCCTTTGTCTCTTTCAGGGGAGGTTACTCTATCTGGCTTAATAATTTATGGTAAGAGTGATTTCCCTTTGTTTTCCTCAGGGGAGGTTACTCTATCTGACTTAATAATGAAAGGTGAGTGATTTCCTTTTGTTTTCCTCAGGGGAGATTACTCTTTCTGGCTTAATGATTTATGGTAAGAGTGATTTCCCTTTGTTTTCCTCAGGGGAAGTTACTCTATCTGACTTAATAATTTATGGTAAGAGTGATTTCCCTTTGTTTTGCTCAGGGGAGATTACTCTATCTGAGGCGAGAGTGATTTCCCTTTGTTTCTTTCAGGGGAGGTTACTCTATCTGGCTTAATAATTTATGGTAAGAGTGATTTTCCTTTGTTTTCCTCAGGGGAGGTTACTCTATCTGATTTAATAATGAAAGGTTAGAGTGATTTCCCTTTTTCTTTCAGGGGAGGTTACTCTATCAGGCTTAATAATGGAAGGTGAGAGTTATTTCCCTTTGTTTTCTTCAGGGGAGGTTACTCTATCTGGATGAATAATTTATGGTAAGAGTGATTTCCCTTTGTTTTCCTCAGGGGAGGTTACTCTGACTTTATAATGAAAGGTTAGAGTGATTTCCCTTTGTTTCTTTCAGGGGAGGTTACTCTATCAGGCTTAATAACGGAATAATGGAAGGTGAGAGTGATTTCCCTTTGTTTTCTTCAGGGGAAGTTACTCTATCTGGCTTAATAATGGAAGGTGAGAGTGATTTCCCTTTGTTTTCTTCAGGGGAGGTTACTCTATCTGACTTAATAATGAAGAGTAAGAGTAATTTCCCTTTGTTTTCTTCAGGAGAGGTTACTCTATGTGCCTTAATAATGAAAGGTTAGAATGATTTCCCTTTGTTTTTTTAGGGGAGATTACTCTATCTGGCTTAATAATAGAAGGTGAGAGTGATTTTAAAGATTATAAAGATTGGGGAAAGATAACTTAACACGTTTAGAAAAATCAGTTTTAATTCCAATACTATTTCATTGTTTTTCAAAATAATTTGCATACAAAAATACTTGTAATTGTTTTTGTTTACAAAATCAATGATATCAATCAACTGCATTAAAGACAAAACTGTTGCATGATACAATATTTAATGCTACCTATGGCGCAGAAAGCTCTTATGAATTATGATTTTAGCATAACATGTTTAGTGTACTTGTAAACCAGATCTTTCTTGCACTTCATTAGTAAATGCAAGTATTTTGTACCGTAAACAAAACAAATGAATTGGTGGTGTTCAACCTATCATCAAATATTGT